>NC_042296.1:11277949-11405449 GCF_901000725.2 Takifugu rubripes | reverse complement strand
GTGGGGAGGGGCTCAACTGCACTAATGACCCTCAAAACGGCAACGATGGGGGCAGCTTGATGCCGGTATAGTTTTCTAATGGGAAAAATGGTAAATGGTAGATCAATAGCCAAACTAGCAGATTTAGATCTAGGATATCTCCTGAGGAATCACATTTAAGCCGTCAGTTTTAGCTACAGCTTTGTGTTTGTCTCTCCTGGAAAAAGGCCACGATAACAGGTCAAAGGTCATCAGGTGTGATGTCGTCACAGACAGAATGACTCGGTGGGCTCTTACCTTGCTCATGTGAAACTCCAGACGTCTCATGTATCGCTCAATGCTTTTGATTTGCTGCAGACAGACAGAGGGAGACGATAAGACAAGCCCTCATTGCCCCCTTTCAACCTTTTCCCAGTTCCTATTATATTATACACCAAACACCCCCCCAAAGGGGAGGTGACCCTCCTCTCTTGTCAGCTTACCTTGTCAAGGTCGTACAAAACTCCCTGGAGAGAGAAAACACACAGAATCACAGTCAGGGCAGAAAGTCAACGTAGCTGTCACCATTTTAACAACACGAGCTGTAGATTTCAGCATAAACAAACATTGTTGAGATGTGTGTGTGTGTGTGTGCGTGTGTGTGCATGTGCATGCCATCTAATTTTAATCACCAAGCGATATATGCAAAGTTAAACAATAAAATGATACGACCCGTCATTTTAAATAATTAAACCAGGACCAGGATGTTTGTCAGACGCACGCTAACCGAGTCGCCGTTACTGAAGATTAATATTTACTAGACAGACGCTGGTTATTTTTAGGCATCCTTTAACTAGGTGCAGCTTCTCACCAGGCGAGAGTTCCTCTTCATTGTCCTTCATCAGAGACAGGAGTTTGTCCAGTTCTGTTTGATGAACTTCAAGATACTCGCTAAAAAAAAAAGAGAAACGGGCTTAAAAAGTCAGATCAGGGAAGCATTTAGCAGCTCCAGAAGATCACAAGCGACATCAGCTCATCATCGCGTAGGGACGTTTATGTACGTAAAAGGAACCGATCGGCGCGTTGAGCCTGGCCAGGCGACTTTAAGGCCCGTTTTACCTCACTCGAGGCCTCGTTTGAGAGCGGCGTAAACCTCGTCCAGCCTCTTAGGCTGCGGCTCCCTGGAGCTGCTGCCTGCCTTGTGTCCTGACAGGTGGGCTTCTTCGGCTTGGACTGAGGCTTCTTCTTGCACCACCGTGTTCCCCATGAAGGAGTTGCACCTAAACAACACAAACACAAGGTCCCTCTGTCATGATATTTAAGCCTTTTAAAGCTAATAAATCAGAGCGTGTGTTCCAATATCCATCTAAAACAAAGAAATAAAAAAAGAACCCTGGTCACATAAACTCAAGTATTATATATCCAGCATCGTGGCCAGCGGCTGCCTGTAATAACAAAGCTTTTGATGAGACTTCTGGACCATTTCACAGCTCGGCCAACGTGCCCTCGAGCCAGAGTCAACATGAATTCACCTCCCCTGTCTGACGGAGGGGGCTCGCCATCATCTGGCAGCGACTCCGTCACACAGGACTGACAGATTTAGCCTAGATTTTATTCAAATGCATCAGCAAAGGCCAGCCAAACATGCATGTGTACACACACACACACACACAGTGTCTAGAAACACTCTCTAATGACCAGATGGGTGTGGAAACATCGTTAACTGTGACCACAAGCACGGCTCCTACTTCCTGCCTTTGACTGGTTTACGGCTGCCTGTTGTGGAGGGAAGTTAAGTTTCTGTCACACTTGGAGAAGAAAATGAAAATTCAATCCATTTTCTGCCCACCAGCCTCCAAAACATGATATTTCTCTTGAAAGCTCTTCTTTCTAGAGCAGAAGGCAGACACACATATACAATCATACATATTTTATACCAGTTGCTGTGAGCGAACTAAATTTCTAATCACAGTATAAGAAAATACACAAGTCGGGACTTTAATAAACAGGAAACTGACAAAAGAAGAACCAATTTAATTATTTGTGAATTTTTGGGAGCGCTAATATTCCCAATCCATCCCTGAGAAAATGAAACATAAATGAATTCCTGTTACTGTGGTTCACCATCACCTTTAATGCACAAATAAGCAGAAAATCGGTCAGATGAAGCTGAGAATTCTGCAGCGTTCTCGTTTCAAAGGCTGCCGCATCTCACAACGTCCCAATTTTAGGTCACGCTCCTCTGGCGCGCTCGTGCCCCACCCCCGCCGTTACAGCCCATCGTAAAATTAGCTGACAAATATCATCGCTGTTGACATAATGAAACGGATCCAGAGCCGCGATCGTGGCGTTGTTGGACAAGTCGCAACGCGCGGCGTCTCGCCCGTGCCAGCAAACGCAGGAAGCCACCACGAATGTAGGGCGCCGCTGAACGAGAGCTGCGCACCCTTGGGGGTGGGGGTGGGGGGGTCACGCAAGCTGTGGCGGCGATGGAGGGTCTCTGGGCGGAAACGGCAGATTAGACGCGTGGACCGTCCTTTGCTCTGTGACACGGGGAAGACGCCCGCTGGCCTCAGAAGCCTCGCCGCAGCTTCTCACCTCGCTCATTATCAGAGTGGCGACTCGTCAGTCGCCGTCATTCGCCCCCTCAGCCAATTACCCCATTTACAGTCCTCAAATAGGTCCTTCACAGCTGCATTTACTGAGGCAGAATAACCCAGAATATTATTGTTTGTATTGTTGTGCGGCGCGAATGGAGCGTTTACGTCATTGTATCACTGAGAAATGAAGGCAAATCAAGGCAGGAAACATGGAATTACCAGCTTTCCTGGCACTGAATGCAGAATAAATGATGGGAAACGAGCTTAAAATGGGCTTTCTGACAGTTCAGCAGACACACAACTGATGCCGGTTTTTCCAATTCTGGGGTGTTTTTAATTCAGCCGTGAGCCTGCTGATGTTTTTGGTCCTAAAGGACATTCTTTAAAAAAACATAGCGACTTTCCAGTGCTTTGAAAAACGTGTTAGACACAATCCAATATCAAATCTCTCCCACTCCGTCGGCGATTTCCATAAACCCACCGTCAGGTGCCCACCCAATAATCCTCTTTGTCCTGCTGAGATTCCTGCTTACCGAGAGCGTCGCTCCTGCAGCGTGCTGAAGCCGGCGAAGGACTGACTCCGGATGATTCCGTTGGGGCCTCCGGGGGAGTGCGTCCCTGCCGCCATGATTTCTGGGACGCGTGACGACACACCTAAAAAGAAAAAAACAGAAAAGAAAGGCGACAGGTGTCAGCAGAGTTCACCGCCTGGATCCCAGCCGAGCGTGGTTAAACAAGCGGAAGACGGATGATCGGGCCGGTCGTACATCATCCCTGCAACAAAGTGTCTTTTTGATCCGAGCGGAGAGTTAAATGAAGGTCAGGAGCAACGTGTCGCCACTCTGTCATCGCTCAGCTGCCAAACATACCTCCGCTGTAGCAGTTTCATGCGTTTCTTTCTCCAGGGACACAACTGGTGTCACTTCTCTTTGCCTGAATTGTGTACTCGGTGAATAGTTCCCACCTAAGCTAAAGGTACGAGACCCGATCCATCTGGCTGACAGGTTTTAACAACTCGCATATGTTACAAGCGCAAGTCGTGACATTTCTGAGGACGGGGCCACGGAGCCGCTGCAGCTTTTGAATTTATTCGGAATAAATTCACGGAACCTGATTCAGACTGCCCGGTTACATAACTGGTTTAGACGGGCGTTTATATTTAGCAGCAGGAGCCCGTCGGGCTTGGAACCGTCGGAAACGCTGAAGATGTGAAGCAGCACATCTCGTTTGTAAAGCCAGAAATAGACAGAATTTCAGGTCATGGTGTCAGAAAAAGACGGAGCAGAGAAAAAGAGGAGGCGAGAATCTACTGATATTGCTTAATGGGGCTAGCTGAGGTAGCTTTAGCAGGCGAGCACGACACCTTAAAGGGCAGTTCAGGGAGGTATCCAAGCCAAGATTCTTCATGTTATGCAGATTAGACGGCTTAATGTCTGTTTCAATCGTTAAATTTAGTGGTGCAGACTTATCACGAGTCCCAGCAGGAGTCCAGATCTGTCAGCGGTGTCATGTTGGTCACGGCTCCAATCACTGCCAGGGATGAAAATCTGATGACACTCAGTGTTGCTGCCACGAAAACGAATGACAGCGAGTGCGTTTACGTCTCTAAATCCAGATCATTTCCCGTTTCTGAGCTTTAAACGCAGAATAACGACAAATAAAAAGAGTGAAATTGCTCAGCAAAGGCGGCGAAAAGCCGGAGTTTAAGGGTTAATTTCAGATTAAAACTGTCAGAATATGCAAACCAGACTAAAACGAAGGAAAACCGGGAATGTTCGGACCCTAAAGTTCGACTCAACACAAACAACAAAGATCCAGCGTGACAAACATCGACTCTTCCTCTGAACCTGCTGCATTAGCAAACAATCGAAGCCGGTTTCATCCGGTTTGCTCCTTGGATCAGCTTTTTTCCACTCATCCATCATCAGTCCACACACACCACACACACACACACACACCACACACACACACACACACACACCTTAGTGCTGTGATTGGACAGCCCCTCCTTTAGTCTGAATGGCAGAAAAAGGACACAAAGACCCAGAAAAGATCCAGATTCTTCTTTAAATCGGAACAACATTCAATCAGCCTGATGTTTGCATTAACAATTTAGTTTGGAAGAAGCTGCGCTGGTTGCCTTGACAACATCTGACTTAAACTCTTGTTGACAGACTTTAATAAGGAACTGTAAACTGCTTCAGGGCTACAGATTCACTATTGCAGCAGTTCACCAACAACATCAACATTTTATCATTTCCAGAACTCCATCGGGAGTCCAATTACCTAAAAACTAAAGTAAAGTGGATAAAGACAGATAAATGGGGAAAATGTGTTGCTTTTAAACCAAAGAGGCAACACAGGACTGGGCCTGTTGTTGATGGATGGATCAGCTCAGAACTGGAACAGTCTGGCTTAAAGTCTCTACGAGGAAGGACAAGAGTGTTAAGCCGGCCGAGGCTGGAAGCGCCTCAAACAAAAGAAGAGGAATTCTAGCCAGTTGCCTGCCTGGTTGTGTGGCAGGCTGTTCCACCTGCTGGTGGAAGGAACCAACACCGCGACTGAACACCAACCCAGTCCGAAGAACCACAAAACAACCTCCACCTCAAGGTGAATCACCTCCACAGCTGGAACTTAAAGAGCACCCGATCAATTCTACTTTATTTAATTCTGGGGTCCGTTCTGGTCTCTGGACGTTCGACGGGACCGAACGCTTCCCTCCTTTTTGTCTTCCTGACTTTCTGACTCACTCTTCTAACAGAAGAACAGTGGGAGGCAGATGATGGCACCATTTGTTACCTAAGACTCCCAGTATAGTCCCAGAACAGACTGGACCGCTCCCTGAAGCAACACCAGCAAATATTCAGCTTCGAGCCCTTCTGTCAATTACCAACATTATCAGAATAAACCTGATAAACTTTGATCAGGGAAAGCTGCTTCATATCAGCGCTACGCAGCGTGCTCGCTAAAATCTAATACTGCTCAGCAGAGACGTGTGAAAATGACCCCCCCACATCCATTTATCAACCGCCGCCCCCCCACAGGAACAGAACTAATATCTTCTTTTTAATATTTGTTCTGCAGAAGCTGCTGCTGACGGTTTGATTCCGGCTTTCCTCTCTGAAACGATGGATTCGAGTGACGCATCTGTTTTTTTTTAACCATTTACGGCATTTTCTTTCTTAAAGATCAAGTTTCTGTACTCAAGTACAGACTGAAAGAGCTTCCCAAAACCTCTGCGGGCCTTAGCAGAGCCCCACAAACCCGTTTGGACGGACGCCATCGTAGACGGACCCCCCCAAAAAATAACCCCATCCCCACAAAAGCCGCGATCCGCTGCAGAATCATGAGAAGCTCTCCGCTGCGCCTCATAGCGTCGCCTTTCATCGTGCGAAGAGGCCTCGCTGGGAGCAACAATGCGGACTCGCAGCACGCTCTGGTTGGGTGCCAGTCGGCGACCTTGCTGGATTCAGCTGCCAGTCAGCCCATTCAGCGGCGTTCCCGCCCGTTGGCGCTCTCACGCCAGCAGCCTTAAATGCCCTTGAGGAGGTGAGGGTCCCTCTCCCTTTGTGAGCCTTCCTCCCATCAGTATGCTGTGCGAGCAGGGGGGACGAGTTTTGAGGACGGACACCTGATGTCCTCTCAATTGGCTGTCCGCTCATTAACATTCAGGACCGTCAGTCGCAGGAAAAATCAAGAAAAAGTCATAATAATGAGGGTTTCACGAGCAGGTTTCTAAATCAGTGATTTGACGCAGATAACTGGCGCTCAGACACACTAATAAAAGTACTGATTTTAAAATAATCGAAATTAATGGAATGATTTGAGTGGATCTGGTCCTTCCTCTTTGCCCCCTCAGCACGAGTTGTGTTCACGCCTGCTGGGACACTTAGATTCTTATCTTCTGAGCGAAAACAGACCAAACCAAGTCATCATAACCAGACTTCTCTAATGAGTGGTCAGAGTTGAATATTTAGATACAGAAAAATATCAAAAATAATGCGAGACTGGCTGCCCCCTATGGGCTGAATCGGGTCATTGCGACCGAATTTTGCTGTCGGCTGAGCTGGAGGCCGACGACGTTTTGGAGGCAGCTTTCGTCAGTCACCACCAATGTTGCCCCCTCCTATCAAAACCACCCTCCCCCCCCAGACTGTGGCGAGTAGGTTGGATTTAGAGAGACAAAGTGAGTGTTGAGTAGGTAGTTATAACAGCGTAAAATTAGATTTGGCTGGACGTATCTTAACCCCTCCAGGAGCCCCGGCCATAATCAAGGCTTTAGGGGTTTAGTAACTCTTTAAATCTGCTCCCTGATTCAGTGAGCTGCTATCACTGAATTCAGATTTTGAGGTATTTTGATTTTTTATTCCAGATTTCTCCTCACAAGGTCACCAGCATCTTCTCAATAGCTGCATAACTCATCTTAACAGCTTCTGTTTTTCATTTTGTTCCCCTCAACCTCCCCCTCATCCTTTATTTTAGTGTTCTGTATAACGACCCAAAGATGTTGCTCAGAGGATTTTTTAACAGCATAAACGATATTTGAAGTTTCTTTTTTCAACGGGGTTTCCAGCAATTACAAAAAAAATATATAAACAAAAACCCCAAAATGCTGCAAGTGATCATTTCTACATAATCACGGCTTCTTCTCCAAACTCTTTATACCAAATTACCTTCAGTCATTCTGACATGTCAGCAGTGCAAAAAACACACTCATCCTTGCTTACAGTGCCACTTGACTGGCCTCTTTCATTCAATACCTCTAATTTAAAACACACACACACACGTACTCTTCAAAGTGCGGTTGCACCAATTTTCAGGCGAGCACGAGTGTGTGCAGAAACCAGTCGACGGTGTAAATTAACAACAGGAGCTCCTTATTGCCGGTATAAATTAGCCTCACCATGGCAACAGCAGACAAAAAGGGATGAAATGTGTTACATAAAACAATGGTTATGAGCCAACTGCCAAGAAGTAGGACACGCGTCCTCCTGTTACAGGGCACCAGGCTCCTCACGCACTCGCCTTTGGCTCTTTTGCAGATGTTGCATCAAATGCGTCCACAAAGCCTGACTAAAATAAGGTAAAGATCCGGGCTGATGATGGCGGCTCCGACGGCAGGAGGAGAAGCAGCGTTCTGCTTTACAAGATGTGAATTACAGGGCTTCACCTGGGAGATTACAGCAACGATCGCGCACCTGCAGATCACCGGAAACGGACGGACGTGCCCCAGCACGTCCTGCAGGCTGCAAAAGCAACTATTAATGCTGCTCAGTGAGCCTGAGCCCTGTTTGTGAAGAGTTGCTGCTGAGGAGGAGGAGGAGCAGGAGGAGTGCTGGTGCACTTTGATAAGCCACCCCAGATCCAAGACCCACTTGTCTCCTTCTAATCCCATGATCCTGAATAGAGAACAAGCTCAACTGTCTCTAGGCTCCATCTTGGTTCCTCTCCTCAACAGGGTCATGGAGCGGCAGTTCCAGTAAACAGCCCAGACTGTCCTCTTCTGAGCTTCCTCTTCAGCTCCTCAGGGAGAACACCAAGTAATCCCTCCATTATGTCCTGGGTCTGCCTCGGGGTCTCCCGCTGGCTGGACATGCCTAAAAACCCCTCCCCAGGGAAGCATCTGTGTTACACCCTGACGCCTGACCTGCCTTAACTGGCTCCTTAGACAGAGGAAATTCATAGAGACGCAAGACTCCCACTGGAATATCTGGAAATTCAAACCCCTCACGACACAGACGGGGTTAATTCCATGATGGGAATTAGGAGGAAAAGATTCATTTTTAGATGAAAGTCAGCTGTAATCTGACTTTCTCATAAAATCCATTCATTGTTTAACCACATCTTGAGGGGAAAATCAAAAGTCCTTCCAGAGAAAGTAGGTCTAAAAAGACAAATATTGACAAGCAGTCCTTTGTCTCTGAAAGCTGTGATTCTACATCATCAGACCACGAAAATATCATGAGGGCCTTTAAGGCACATCGAGTCGGGTCATGTTAGTTGCTCGTTCAAGGCAGAGAAACGTCCCAATGTTAGCAAAAAAACATGGAAAAAGTGAAACATTAAGAGGTTTAACACGGGGACGGATCAGCCGGCTTTACATACATTTTCAGCTCCCAGAAACGTCTCTTCGTCTTGATTCAGGTAAAGCCGAACTAATTACGCTCACAGAGCTCTTAAAATCCATTACACGCGCCAAATAGCCAAATTTAAAAGTTAACAATACCTGATAAGGTGCTTGATTTTACCAAACCACCTGGAAGGTGAACTCTATTTTTCTTTTCCAGTTTGAACATAAACATGAAAGTGGTACCAGCATGCATCAGGTTCCTCCGACAGCTTCAAACCTGAGAGCAGGAACTCCGTTACCACGGTGATTCACTGCCGCTCCGTCGCCTGCAGGATGATTGATGACATTCTTATGCTCTGACTAAACCACTTCTGACTTGTGGCTTCAGATCTCGCAGACGAAACACAAAGGAAACGTCGGACACTAGGAATTTGAAAACCACAGGTGTGACACCTCCAGTGCAGGACCGATCAAGAGCCTTTAAAACGGCCCCATGGAGCAGCATCAGCAGACGCCCGCTCCGGTCACCTGATGTCGGGGGGCGTGACTGGGCGCCGGAGGGGGCGTGTTTGTTTTAGAAATAGGCCAAGCTCGCATCAAACTTGAGACGGGTCTGAAATGTCGCCTCCAAGCTTCGGGAAACTGATATGGATTTAACAACCAGCCCCGCTTTAGTTGCCCTCCCTTATTGTGGCGCAGAGCTGCAACAGACGCACAACAGACGCAGACGCACAACAGCCGCCAGCCTGGTCCAGACAAACTATTTTATCACCCAGCAAACATGTCTCGCACCAGCAGGTGCCCCGTTGCCGTGGTCCTTCCAGAAATATTCGAGGGCGGCTGCACAACCTCGCACGTGCCTGAGAGCGTTTGCAATTCCACTGCTCATGCTTCGCATTCAAATTACGGGGTCGTCGGCGCTCCCCGGGGGCGGCGCACGCGTGAGAAATTAAGGCCACGATACGGAGCGACGTTTAAAGGTGACGATGACAAGATTAACCGAGGCGGAAGTTTGGGCGGCTGCTGAAATCTCAGCAGCCGTGTAATCGCTTCTGAGGACTGTAAATCACACCAGTGGAAGCACAATCCAGATTAAAATAATCTTTTGAGTCCATTAGAGAGTTTTGGGACATTCTTCGGCGGGAAAGTGCAGATGAAAGACGGAAACGGACGTACAATGTCGCAACGTTCCTCCCGAGTGTCAACAACACCGACAAAGTCCTTAAACCCTGTCAGGCGGCGCCGAGACGACTTCATCGCCGGCTACGATGCCTCAAAACCAACACGATCCACATGCAGGGATTAGGCGCACATGCACGTGCACGCGCGCACGCTCCTCCTTTAGCTGGAAAAACACAAGGACGTTTAACAGTTTGGAGAGCGAGCTCCACACTTCCTGCATTTCTCCGAATCGTCCAATATGCATGATTGAGTGTGACCACCTATGCAGCCAGGCAGGAATGCAGTTACCATACAAACAGGATCCTGCCGGTTATTTCAGCTCCATGTGTTATTTTTAGCAGCAAAGGGAAACATTCCTTTATGTGATACTATAAACTTGCCGTACGGATACGCGCGTTAGCGGTAAATGCTAACTCACAGCCATTTCTCCAGTCTTTAACTTTCCCACTGTTGTGTAACTCACATAAACAGAACGGATCAGCATCCATGCAGGTCCCACTGCTACAATGCAGCTGAGAAACACTCTAAAAGCTCTCTCGCCCACGCCTTTCCTCTTGCAAACTCCTCTGTGCCACTACAGCGACGTTCACAACAGAATAACAACCTACCCAACGGTAACAGCAGCAACGCACAGCGGGGGGTGGACGTGGTCAAAAACTGCTACAAACGGTTCGAGCTAGGCACAGAAATGAAGCCGAGGAACGCTCTGAAACGATCATTATGGCCACTGATGATGTGGGCTCAAGAACAGGTGAGGCCTGCTGTCCTGTCACCTGCTTTAGGAAGCAGAACATGATGTGATCAGAACGAGAACACGAGCAGAGGGAGGACGGCGCCGCCCGACTTTCATACTCGCTTGAACCCAGACTCACATTCACTCTTCACACTTGTACTTTTTATAATGGAAAACGTGGAAACGGGAACCACAAAACAGAGGCTTGTTTTGTCTTTTGACTTTTACTGGTGAAATCTGAGCGTCTCAGCAGGCAGCTCTGACTTTTAAAGCCGGATCTTGTTGAGGGAGGAGACTTCAAAGCACCAGCGGTCATTACTCGCCAGAGGATGAAGCCAGATCATTCCTCGTCTTGCCTTCACGCCACCTCACTTTGTCTGACATCACAAAGTTCCGGGCCGCCGCCGCCCTGAGGCAGCTGTAGCGGGAACAGCTGATCAGAAAAGTTGCAAGTGTTTTTCTCTCAAAGAGCTACAAAGGTGCCTGGAACTCTTTGATCACAGGGCACAGACACGGCAACAGGAACCCCGGGAGGATGAAAAGTGAAAAACAAGAAGGAAATGTCAGAGATAACCACCACAGGAGCAGACGGAGGGGGCACCGAACCCGCAGCCTTGAGTACTCTCAGCAAACGAATCGGATTAGGAATCTCATTAAGAATCGGTAGAAAGAAAAATGCACCGAAACAGCATCAACGCACAGATTCAGTGCATCATCCAGCTGTTACTGCAGAGGCGGCACACAAATACCAAAACAGACAGATTATCAGCTTAGGACTCTAAAACGCTTATGGAAATCATAACAGTGTGGCAGCTGCTCTGAACACAAGCGTGTGTGTGTGTGTGTGTGTGTGTGATATCATGTGTCGCACACTTGCGCACCATGTCAAGTGTGCAGCAGGCACCGCGAGGAGTCCTCATCGCATGGTCGCACAATTAGTGGAGCATTAATGACTGTGCGTCCACACCCACACAGCAGATCTGCTCAGAGACAACCAGAAGGTCGCTGGTTCAATGTCCCACCCTTAGTCATAAATACCCCGTCTGTATCTCGGAGGAGAGAAGGGAGTTTGGGGGGGGTGGACAGATGGGAAGGGAGTGGAGATATGAAGGCGGGTGGAAGAAATGGGAGGAGCTAATGATGACAAAAAACAAACAAAACAACAAACAAAGGAAAAGCCGGCGCCAGTTCGACAGCAGCCGACACACACCGGCCGTAGCTGGAGCTCATTAGTGTATCAGCTGTGTGTAATTGCTCCACTTATCATTTGTCACGCGTCACCGCGCCTCTCTTGTGCACTCAGCAGGGATGAAACGCTCAGAAACAAGAGGCAAACGGGCCGATTCGCAGCACGGACGCACCTGGACTGGAGCCAAACGGGGGGCGGCGCTCCACCGGTCGCTGCCCAGGACTCAACCCGTGCAACGTGAACAGTATCAGCGCATCGACAGAGAGAGCAGCCAAACACAACGAAAGAGCAGAAAAAGCCCCCCCAACGTGTGAGTTACTGGGAAAAAAAGACACAAATGTGGCTGAACTCAGGCTAGTTTGGAGTTTCAACCTTTATTGTAAAGCTCGGACTTTCCCCAGAGGGCTGTTCTTATAATAAACACACATACTTTTCTTGTCTCGCGTTTCCCGAACCTCTGACCCCCCCCCCAACCTCGCCATCTACCCTGACCCAGTCTAACCCTCCACTCCCTATCTGCCCCTCCCTGAACATACCTCTTTACTCCAGCGGAATAACCCCGGCCCACCTTCTTAGCACCGGAAATTCCCAACACCCATAAAATAGCCCCCGCTCCCAAAATAAAGCCCTGCTCCAGGGACCAGACAATACAAGACATGTCAGGACAGGCAAGCGAAGCCAGACCACCCCGTCCACACAGGACGGGACACTCGGGTGTCACCATTAGTGCCCCGCTCCAACCTGCACGGTGACACGCGGGCGGTGTAAACACCCGTCCTCCACGTGTGTGAGCAGGACGACCCAGTTCCCACACAGGCAACATTAATGTTTCAAACCAAATCTACCTCGGAGCAGCTTTGGGTCGGTCTCAGACAGAGGGGGGCGGTTAAATTTGGAACCCCGGATGATGGAAACTCAGCCGGCGACTTTAATTTATTATTCAAGACCCCCCCCCCCCCTCGTCGCTTAACTCGGGCCGCGTCCTTAAAAACGTTAAAAATAAGTTCTGAACGCTGGAAGCAGGCGCTCCTCCTGAGAGAAGGCCTGAAACTTCCCCATCCAAACCGCACCGACGCTCGCAGATGGAAAGACATATGCGTGTGCACGTACCACCCACAAAGAAGCACGCGGGGGTGTTCTTCAGGGGAGGAGAAGTTGATTCGCTCTGAACGTGCGATATCAACAACTATGGGCTGGTCCGGTTAAAAACATAAATAACTCGCCGCCTCCCGCGCGCCAAAGGCGAAATGTCCCACGAATTTGGCTTAACTTGCTTTAATTACTGTAATTCTATATATTTGTCACTCAGGGAAGCTGTGATCATCTGTCCAAAACCATCCATTGTTCTGCTCCCCGACCAGCAGCTCGCTCAAAATGTGGCCGAGCCGGAGTGAAAACATAAAAGGGAGCCGGACGAGCTCGTGACCTCAGGGTCAAGAGCCTCGAACGCAAAAATGTTCATTTTCTTGAGTCTCGTTTTTTTTTTTTTTTGAACGAAAGTTGACGGATGTCTGGACTTTGTACGCCCGGTGGCGTTTTAGTCCCGACAGAGACTCCGACCTTCTTTACAAAAGGAATTTCTACTGAAATTCTGTGTTTTAGCAATAAAAAGACGCTGGGTTCCCTCCAAAGTGCACAGTCATAATTCCTTTAATGAGGCTTCACAGAAAAAGGAGAGGAAATGAGTGTGTGTGTGTGTGTGTGTGGGGGGGGTGAGAGAGTGAAAGCAGGGAGCAGATGCCAGGAAGGCAAAGCCAGCTGGGGCTAAAGAAGTAAGCTGAGGGAGACAGACAATGGTATCGTACCCTCGTCGGCCCTCGACTCGGGGCCCCGCTCACACGGCTTCGCCGGAGCCCAAACGGGCCGGCGAGGAATCAAAGTATTTCCACCAACCCAAATCAAAGCCAGCCTGGCGTTGAGCTGGGGGAGCGTTCAGCCTTTCTAGCCCCTTCTGCTGTCAGAACGAGGAAATGAACAGTTGTTCCTGCACAGAACATCCCAGTGTTTTGACTCCAGTGTTTCTCTTCACCAACATGGAGGCCGGGCCGCTGATAAGGACATCTGACACAGTTCCCCGGTCCTTTTCAAACCAAAACAGCATCAGAAAAGACACATTCCCAGATATATTAGCTGGAATATTCACTTCCAGCTTTTTTTTCCCATATCTGTATCTATTGTAGCACCAATAACCCAGGGTTGGCACATTTGCACTAACTAATCATCCCACCTCTGGAATGTCTTATTTGCACCTTCATTGTTCTTCACACTGTCTGACACTCCTTCTGTACATAATTTTAATTTCTGTATATACTGTACAATGTACATAGCAATGTACATAATATAAGAGTCTTTATTTTTATCTTTTAGTACTTTTCTGTATTGTACACCACGGGCTACCGCTGTCACGTGCAATTTCCCCGATGTGGGATCAATAAAGTTTTTTTTATCCTTATCTACCTGCTCAGGTTCGGTGACGGGGTATCAGGGTGCACCAGCTGATGCCCTTTGACCTCCATCCTTCAAACGTGAAGGAGCGTTTTTGAAATCGCTGACCTAATTCAGTCACGCTTGGTGTGCACTCGTGCGTTCACATATCTGCAGGACCCCGCAAAATGACCCGCAGGGTCCGACATCTCCCTACAGACCGCAGATTCGGGTTTTTTTCTTCGTCCTCACAGTAAAAATAGTCCAATTACTATTTTAAAAAAACAGAACTGCGCGATATAATGAACCATATGATGGCGTGAACAATATGTTAATGCGCGTTTATGAAACAATGAGTTGCAGCCTCGGAGAGATCACGCGTGATCAACTAACCCACTGCCCCGGAGAAAAGACCCCCCCCCCCCCCCCCACACACACACACACACACAAACACACACGCACGCACACACACTAGAGAAACACAATTTCCTCTGTTTCTACCCGAAAAAAAGACACGCTCGATGGTTCAGCCTACCTCAAAGTTCACAAAGAGCGGCTCCTCAGCGGCGTCCGTGCGCGTCTACCTGCATCCATGCGTAAACGGAAGGACCGGAGCGTGTTCACTTTCAACGCGGCCGCCGAGCGAGGCGCGGATTAAAAACACTATTGATTAAAAAGCCACGGAAGAAGCGACGCCCCGCAGGAAGCAGCAGCCGCGTCCGACCTCCGTGTGCGGGTGAGAAGCGAAGCGGCGGCCGTCAGAGCAAACACTGAGCCCCCTCACGCACATTCCAGTTTGTGTTTGCTGCGCTCCTCCTGAACAACGGCCGGCCAATGAGAGGAGGAGGATGTGATCGGGGGGCGGCACCAGTGTGCGTGCGTGCGTGCGTGCGTGCGTGCGTGTTGAGGACCTTTTCAAGCAGAAAAAAGAACATTAATCAGGAAGGGATCGATTGTTCCTCCGGGGGGGTCCTGACTTGGTAGAATGAGATATGTGAGGACCGGTTCAGGTTTAGAAACACGAGGGAAATGTTACTGTATTTAAAGTCGGGGTCGATTGTCGTCAGAGCATCGGGAACTTCCACATCTGAACAATCGGTTTATTTCGTTGGGTCTTTTGTAGCTTCTGACGGACACAGAAATCCTTGTGTGCAACTTCATGAGCGTTATGGACGCACGATCAGGTCCTTCATGTACAGTCTGCTGCGCAGTGCACAATGGAAACCTGGAGGGTGATGTGGTGACACACACACACACACACACACACACACACACACTGTGCAGACTGTGGGAGGTGAGGGATGGCCAATAATAGCCTGACAACACCCCCATTTTCCGCCTAATCTTCTCATGAATTCTTTTTTTTTTTCACTTTTCCTGAGTTATTGATTTTTGCCTTGTGTTTATTTGTTAAATATTTAGTCTTGATGCTCACAGGACAGCCAGAGGAGCTTTGAGGAGCTTTGGAAGCGTCTCATAAATCAAACCTTCTGATGGCAGCGCTGAGCAGCCTCAGCCGATGGTGGTCTGATCGCACCCAAACACACCTCCGAACGTACGCTGACCTTCTGAACTGTACATTCCAGAGGTAGAGACGCCGATAAAAGTGCTGCAGCCATGACGACCGTGCAAAAACAAACCATCCCCATAGATGTTCTCGAGATTTGACAATATTTGGGCAATTATATGCAGCTTTTACAAATGTATAGCTAGAAAAAAAAGAGCTTTGAGACAGAGAACGGTGCTGTGCAGCCACCGTGCACAGAGCAACTCCTCCTCAGGAGCACCTGTCAGCATAATCACCCTCCATAAGTGGATGTGCTGTTCCGCCGAGTCCATACAAATCTCATTCTTCTCGCCGTGCCAAGAAGGAAGGGGCAGAAAACCGCGTGTCTCTTTTAATTTAGTCGGTTTGTAAGAGGTGCAGTGGTTTAAACGGACGCGCTGATGTGATTAAAGAGGGGGGGGGGTTAGTTAGGAAGGGGAAGAGTTCCTTTATGCTTCTGGACGTAATACTAAAAACATGCGACGGTAAATGACATTCATACACTCACAGATGAGGTTTTAATCGGTGCGGAGGTGAGACAGGTTGTCCTGCTGTCCAAGATCAAGAAAGGTGGAGATCGAGGTGATTCCAGCTGGAAGCAGCTCCAGTTCATTCAGAGAAGGTAAAAGAAGAAAGGCAAAGAACTCCGCTTGGCCGACCTCTCGCCTTAATACAAAGGGTACTCTTGGTTCCAGGAACTCTCCTGCAGCTCCCGGGGTGAGGAAGCTCCTGTAAAAGCTGCGAAGACCACCTCGTTCAGCGCTCAGCTCGCCGTCCTTCTGCTCTTTCAGAGTTCAAATGGCAAAAGGCACCAATATTTCCAGACCGATTTGTGTTTCCAGCCGTCTTTTCTCCGTTTGTTTCATCCTGAAAGGCTGGAAATGGAGCTCTGTGGGGTTTTCACGAGCCCCTCAGCTGGCACTAACACAACCCCCCCCCCCCCGCACGCACGCACGCACACACACACACTGCTGGACGTGCAGCTGCTGAACAGATCTGCCTGTAATTACGGCTGTCATCGGCCACCTCTGACTAGCAGCTATATTTACAGAAGAGACGGCGCTCATGCTACAGTCAAAATACAACACGGCATGAAAAAGACCAGGCACACACACAAACTCACACACAGATACAGCAAATAAGCAGCTATTTATAGCAAATCATAGCAACAGGTAATTTGACACGGGGTTAATCCACTCTAATCCTCTAAAGAATCCTTAAAGGAAGTATAAATATTCACACGGCCTCCTCGTCCTTATAGTTTTCAGACTTTAATTGAAAGTTCTGTGTCGGAAAGCGGATGGACAACACAATACTCCCCCTGTTCCCATCCTGACCTCTTCAGAGCGACAGCCAACTGTTCGATGGACCCAGCACATTAGCTCGGTTAGCGAGGACAGGAGGCTTTCACAGACTCTTCCTGGACAACCCCCCCATCCCCCAGGAGACCGGCACCAACCACCTTCTGTCACTCTTTCTCGCCTCAGTCGTTCTGACCTGTTTTCACTTTCAAAACATCTCTCCTTTCTCCCTCAACTTCTCCTCGTCTCTGCCTGACAAAGGAACCAGCAAAGCTGGGGGGGGGGGGCAAAGAAGGTTGAGGCTGAGGGGAGTCCAGACACGGCCGTCTGGGACCAGGAACCTCGGTGCTGCCGCAGACATCTGACTAGTGCGACGGGAGTAAACAAAGGTAAACAAACCGCCGCCGCATCACGTGGCTTTAGCAGAACGCAGCGCTTGAAATCTTGAGTAGCTGCGGGAAATAAAAGCAGTTTGGGGTCTTTTGGCAAAAGTAGGTCAGCGGAGGCAACAGTCGGGAGCAGGAAGAGGCAGTTGGGGCAGTTGTCGCTACAGTTGGTCCCCTCGGGTCACAGCGAGTCACTACAGCGTCGCCATCGCCGTTCATGGCTGCTAACAGAGGCGACATCCGTGGTCGGACAGCAGAGGTGCACGTGTAGGTGCCAGCTAGTGCACGAGGACGAAGAACAATACGATACGCGTGGGAGTGCGTTTGCAGAGGCGCGAGATGGCGCCCGTGCGAGTCGGATCTACATGGGCCTATAGAGAGGAAGATCTGGCATTTAAGGGGAGGAGCTAATAGAAATGTGACATATGAGCTGGCAGAAGCCGTTCTCTATTCATCTCATCCCTTTATTTTCAATCGGAGTCTGATTTATATTTTACTGCTTGAACCTTTTGACGCAGCCTGGAGCAACGCACACGTGCAAACACTATAAAACACATTAAACACTTAACTCTATTCAGGGTTAGGCGTCAGCTCATCCTGAAACACGGCCAACACCCGCCCCCCAGGGGGTTTATTCACATCTCTAAATCAGCCCTGACGTTGGATGAATGATTGACGTGTCGCTCGTGTAATTGGTAAGAAAAGGAGGCGTAAAAGTGCCGATTGATGCTAAAAACATTCAGGAAACCCATATTTTAAGCCTAAAAACCCATTAAAACGTACGTTTCTCTCGTTTAGTGGGAGATGGGGGGAGGTGGGGCGGATCGTCAAAGACTCTTTGGTTGCCGCTTTGTTCAAGAGGACGTCGCAGAATGAGCAGCGCCCGAAATCAGGCGGCAATTAAAGTCCCTTTGGCCACCAGATGACCAAGGCGTGGATGACCAATCACGGGGACAGAGATCTGTTCATCTCAACCCGCCACAACATGGATTATCCTTGATCCATATTCTGCCCTTTAAGCTTGGTTAACTCAGATGGTTCCCTAACAAGCGAGCACAGTTTTCAACGGCTAAAACCCCTGAATCAGTGTGAAGGCGGCTGTGATTCAGAGGTGCAGATCCCTGCAGTGGAGGGAAATGTCATTTGTGGTACTCACAGCAGTGGCAAATGGCATTTACAGAGGGACAAATGTGCTCGTTACAGCCAAATCAACATCTTTTGCCGAATTAAACGTGTAAAAATAAAAGCTCGGGTCGTCATTGTCCGCTGCAGCTAGTTTATCCACAATTTAGGTGCAAAAAGGACAAGAAACACTATTTTTATTACAGTAACACTGAGGACAGGGTTTTTAATTCATCATATAACACGACTGAGCACGATGACACAATCTTCAGAAAAAAAATAGGCCAGTGTTATAGAGTGCATACAGTAGGCGGCGCAACATTAGCGCTCCTCAGTTCTGCCTACATTCAAAACCTAAATGAATCGGAGGACTGCGACTGGCTTTGGTTGCCAGGGAGAATCAGCTGGCTGCGTACCTTCTGGCGGCGATGTTCAAAGCAAACGTCAGATTACCGCCGGTGACGCTCAGCCAGAAGTGGGTCAGCGGACACATTAACATACATTGCTCAGAGAAGGCTGAGAAATCTGAATACGTCCTCACAGCGCAGCCTAAATGCACCTTTGAGTCCATAAACACACACACGACGAGCAACGGAGCATTTCTGATGATGTACGTCAGGGCATTATTGGCACACTGGCAGTGTGTGATCATAAATAATCCTCTGGTTTCCCTCAGACAGAATGTGGCTAAACACACGGTAGGTTTGCGGTGCGGACGGACCTCCTTGTGGTAGCTAAAAATATCTGCCTGTACAGTAGAACGCCCACACCTCACACAGTGTAAAAGTTCCACAAAAATCGGGGAATTTCTAGAGGTGCACGGTTAGCACCCGACGTGCACTGACACAACCCCCCCACCCCTTCTACTATCATCCTAACCCCACAAAGCTACCTGGCCTTGAGCAGCCGTCCTGTTAGCCCACGCGTGCGCTTGACCCCTGGCGAACCTACCGTCCTCGTAGAAGACATCCCCCGCTTCCTCGCGCAACATCTCGTCCAGGTCGTCCCTCGCAATGTCGGTTACAGCCATGACTCCCCCTCGTCTCCTCCTCCCTGGGACGACTAATCGCAGATTCAGAGAGAGCGAATGGGCTGTAAAACTGAATCAGCGCTGGCTCGGCCTCTTCGCTCCGGGCGACAGTCCGATCACCGGCCGGCTCCTCGCTGGAATGGCACAGGGCTGAGCTCTCCGCACGAGGGACGGGGCGCGCGAGTAGGACAGCGTCTGAGTATCAGGTGAACTCTGTACGTCCGTGCACGTGTGGGTGAGTGGGCGGGGGAGAGGGAGGACTCCCAGTGACCTTCGCCAAGTTTCAGCAACAGCGCTCGTTTCGTAACATCCTGTACTGAGCTCCAAGCTGAAGTGAGAGTGTGCTGTTTGGAGAGCACTTGTATGAGTAAGCCTGTGTGTGTGTGTGTGTGTGTGTGTGTGTGTGTGTGTGTGTGTGTGTGCTCAATGAGTCAGCTCGAGGCGTGTTGATTAACAAGAATAATTAGATTCTCCATCCTCAGCCAGCAAGGACACGCAGAGGTGTGAAAACGCGTTCCGCTGCGTGCACGGTACGCTAGACCTCCTGTGAGCTGCGACCCTGGTTCTGGTCCCATCCGTCCACGGCCCCGCGAGGAATCACGGGACCGCACCGATTGTCCACGATCTATTTTGAGGGGGCTTCAAAAGTGCCGATAGCGTCTGCTGTTATCTGCTGTTGGTGAAAGTCTCCATGGTGCCGGAGACACTGGAGCAAAACAAACGTCTCTGCTCCACAGACAGTGTGGGAGTCTGTGTTTGCATCTCTATTGTAATTACAGTTTTTACATTGGAGGCTTCTGCACCGATGGGGAGTCATGAAGGAAAACCAAAAAAAGGCGTCACCTTTTGAACAAGGCTGCATCCTGAAATGACCTTTTCCCACCTGGGTGGGCTCAGCGCCAACCCGAGGTTCAGAACTAGCTTATTTGGGTGCAACACCCAGCTAATATGGGTGACAGTCGGCGCTGCTGCTGCAGTTTTTGTGCAACCAGCACAGCGAAGGTTCAGCGTTTCTTCTTCCTGTTTTTTAAGCACCAACATCCCCTCCTACACTCGTCTCCTCCCGACCTCTCATCTGATAACACGGACAGCAAAAGAGGATTCCTTCGTCCGACTGTGTCAGGTTTATCTGACTCGCACCCCCATCTGCACGAACCAGTTCTCCACCAAAATAGAAACGAGGCCTCGAATCAAATCATTATCGCTTTGCCTTCATGCTTCCTGTCCCCTGTCACTGCTTCCCTTTAAGGCCAACGCTCAGGGGAAGGAAGGCCCATTTTAAAACCGTGGCTGGGCCACAGGAGCTGGATAAAATCGTTTCCATCAGCCGCCGCTGTGGCGTTGGGATGAGACGGACAGTGGGCGGGTCAGTACTGGCCCCCATGCTGGGGGTTGGAAGACACGGGAACAGAGTCAGAGCTTCAGAAGCCGTATTAAAGGCTCAGCCGATGCCGCCTTGCAGGTTTTAGCAACATCGTGTTCCTCTGCTTCGACCTTTCTCACCACAAGTGTGTGTTTTTTAAGTCCACACAAAAGAAGCCTTTCATGCTCACAGGACGCCGCTGATAGCGCAGCTGATAGAGGCATTCTCTCACTCAGCAAAGTTCCCCTTTCTGGCTCCTATTTGCTAATTATTACCCTTTTCAAAGTGAAATCAAGCCCGGCACCTCTGGGGCAATCGCGTCCTGATGGAAGTGAAGACGCCCAGAAGTAAGAGGAAATTACAGAATGACAACAATCAACTGTGAAACAGAAGCGAGGAGACCGCCGCTGGAAACAGCCAGTGAAGCGACACCAGCCTCACAATTCAAGCAGGAAGTTGTCTTGGATCACGGCGCCGATGTTTGAGGGGTCAGACCTGGCGTGGCGTGATCCCTCACCCTCCGATGACCGTCGACGGGCTGGGGAACGTAAACGCACGGAGCGAACGCCGCGGTCCGACAGACGAGAGCGTACGCGCTCGTCACAAAGAGGAGCACAATCAGATCCGCTCGGCACAATGGCGCCGAGTGAATGGGGGGGGGGGGGGTCACACAATGGCGCTCTTTGGCATCTGAGCCGAGCCAGATGACAGGAGGCTGAATGGAAGGATCGGGCCTCCTCCACCCCCACAACATACGTCACCACGCCGACCGTTACCGTGGAGTCAATATCAGCTCTCAGCAAAAAGATTGATAATATTTCGGGTGTTGGTAAGAATTCAGCCAGATGTAGAACGCTGAGGCAGAGCAGCTCAATACTTGGCCCTGGTTCTTGGGTGAGGGGGCCAACGCCCCGCGGAACTGAAACCAAAAACAGAAATCTGAACATAAAAGACCAAAAAAAAGCAGTTTCGTTTACACCACAACTTTGTTTTAAAACAAAACAGTTGAGAACATGGAGCTGAAGGACCTTTAAATGGGGGGGGAAAGGGGGCGTTGGTGGCTCAGTCTGGAGGGGTTCTGGGTTCCATCGCACCGTGTGGACAAAAGTGGCAGGACACCTTCGGAGCACCACCGAGGTACCCTTGAGCAAGGTGAAGAACCCCTGGGAGAGGCTCCAGCACCCTCCCCCTGGCCCAAAAAGGGGTTTAGCGGTCAAGAAGGAGAAAAAAGAGCCAGAATTCCTGAGCTTTATCGTATTAAATCACAAGAGTTTTGCAGGGGGGGGGGGGGGGGGGGGGGGGGGGGGGGGGGTAGTGAGGAGAAGTGAAAGTTGCTCGTGAGTAAAACTGCAACTACTGCCGCCGCCTCATTCCTCATCTTCTGTCCTTATTCCCACATCACTCGCTGCTTCTTCCTTTCACTCCGAGGAGGAGGACAAAATGGGATGATTGTGAAAGGGTGTCTGGTTGCCATGGTGACAATAATGAGGGCATTGCTTGGTAAATCCAATTGGCCACGGTGCGCTCTGATTCATTTGAGGTGCACGTGTTTGAGTTGGTGTGAGAGTGCTGTGACCAATGGAGTCTCACGCCTCCCCAAACACACACACACACACACACACACACACACACACACACACACAGAAGCTAAGTTAGTTCAACAAAAAACAATGAAAAACATTAAAAAACAACTCTTAGTAAAACCAGTATGAACTGGTTTCATGTTCGTATCCCCCAACCATCGCTCAGACCACCACTGGTGGGATTTACCCCATCGGCCGGGTTAGCGAAGCAGCAGCAAACCGCCACAACCGCCTTAAGAGCTGAGCACACTTGGCAGAACCGGGTCGTGCACTTACTGTACGCGTACCGCCACCCTTTCACCTTTCCAGGCTTGTGCCACCTGCCTCTACAGTACATCATGGTGAGCAGTAATCCCAGCGAAGGCGCTCCGCTCCCAGCCAAACCTCCTTTTATGCTGCTACCCTTCCTATTGTGCGCTCTCCCCATCTCTTCCTGTTGCTATTGTGTTCTGTCCCTCTCTGTCCAACAATTGGATCATTTTCTCTCGCCCGTTCGCACTCTCGCCTCCCTGCGTGTCCCACAGAGCACGGGGGCCATCGGACAATGGCTGCGATACACGCGCTGCCCGCCAGCGGTGCAGACTGGCACCGCGGCGACGGCCCTGCTGCCGGGTTTACCTGGGGTTGGCCCCACCGTGCACGCTCTCAGGGACGACAAAACGATGCAAAGGTCATTGGTGCAGCGCGCTGTTGGACTGGTGGACTCATGCCGGGAATGAGGTGACTTCACTTTGCTCGACACGGTTGCATCACGTATGTTCGCTATGTGTCAACGATAGGATTTCCTATTCTGCACCTCCAACGGGGCAGATGAGGCGGGTCGCAGCAGGGTGGGGCAACATCTGCAAACCGCAGCTTCCTCTCCCACGCCACCCGGCACCTGCCGATCACCACGGGGGGAAGTTAACCTCCGCGGGCTGGAGAGCACGGGCCAGCGAAGCGTGGACGGCAGGGAAGTCGGCCTCGGGTTTGCGTGTTCTTGTGGCGGAACGTAGAACAAGAACGTAGAATCGTCACAAACATCTGGAGTCTGGAGATAAGAGTCAGAACAAAGAGGCAGGTTGAAGACGAAGAGGAAGGGAGGTGATTACAAGAGCGTTGCTCAAAAACAGGGTGGAGACGGGGAAGACAGGTTGGCTAATGGTGTGGAAACTAACATGAGCTGATGCTGCAGCTGCGCGTCTGCGTCCACTGAACTGCTGCGCGTCTGCGTCCACTGAACTGCTGCGCGTCTGCGTCCACTGTACTGCTGCGCGTCTGCGTCCACTGTACTGCTGCGCCTCTGCGTCCACTGTACTGCTGCGCCTCTGCGTCCACTGAACTGCTGCGCGTCTGCGTCCACTGTACTGCTGCGCCTCTGCGTCCACTGTACTGCTGCGCGTCTGCGTCCACTGAACTGCTGCGCCTCTGCGTCCACTGTACTGCTGCGCCTCTGCGTCCACTGTACTGCTGCGCGTCTGCGTCCACTGAAGTGCTGCGCGTCTGCGTCCACTGTACTGCTGCGCGTCTGCATCCACTGAAGTGCTGCGCGTCTGCGTCCGCTGTACTGCTGCGCCTCTGCGTCCACTGTACTGCTGCGCGTCTGCGTCCACTGAACTGTTCCGCGTCTGCGTCCACTGAACTGCTGCGCGTCTGCGTCCACTGTACTGCTGCGCGTCTGCGTCCACTGTACTGCTGCGCGTCTGCGTCCACTGAAGTGCTGCGCGTCTGCGTCCACTGTACTGCTGCGCGTCTGCGTCCACTGAAGTGCTGCGCGTCTGCGTCCACTGAACTGCTGCGCGTCTGCGTCCACTGTACTGCTGCGCGTCTGCGTCCACTGAAGTGCTGCGCGTCTGCGTCCACTGAACTGCTGCGCGTCTGCGTCCACTGAACTGCTGCGCGTCTGCGTCCACTGAACTGCTGCGCGTCTGCGTCCACTGAACTGCTGCGCGTCTGCGTCCACTGAACTGCTGCGCGTCTGCGTCCACTGAACTGCTGCGCGTCTGCGTCCACTGTACTGCTGCGCGTCTGCGTCCACTGTACTGCTGCGCGTCTGCGTCCACTGAAGTGTTGCGCATCTGCGTCCACTGTACTGCTGCGCGTCTGCGTCCACTGAAGTGTTGCGCGTCTGTGTCCACTGTACTGCTGCGCGTCTGCGTTCAGGGGACACAGCAGCTCACTGGACGTGTTGCACATGTGGCTTTTACGCCCCGGTGGCTCAGACAGGCCGAGAGGAGAGCAGCTAAAACCCTGTGACAGATCCTCATCGAGCACCAGAGCTCTAAAAACGTGTGTGTGTGTGTGTGTGTGTGTGTGTGTGTGTGTGTGTGTGTGTGTGAGTAGACATCTGTCCTGTCTGGAGGACCAGCCTATGCTTGGTAACCACCATCACCTGGAGGATTTTATAAGTTACTGTTTTGGAACATGAGTCCTTAAATATCAAACATCCTGGCGTAAAGGTCCAAATATAAATTCTGGGTTTATAAAAGCAATTTTCCAGCGTATGAATATCTAAAGTGTTCACGGCCGACATCTGAATCAAGGTTATTGTGCCGAGCTCCTCCAAGCTGAGCCCAGTTGTTCGTAAATTCCTCTTCCTTCATTCCTGAAATATCTCCTCAGACGATGTGCTTGATGATAAAATGGAGCCCGGTTCTGGAGTTGCCGAGGCCGACCCACAACCCCGGCGCTGCCACAAACCCTCGTCTGAACGCTTGTTTCAAACGAGGGAGACAAACATCTCCGATGGCAACCAGGAAACAAATCAAGGGTTCCTCCTCTTTCTCCCTTTTCTCTCAGCCTTAGTTCAGTCCCAGCATGAGTGCGTGCACACACACACACACACACACACACACACACACACACACACACACACACACACACACACACACACACACACACACACACCAAAACCAGCCAAAATGTCCTCACTTTCTGAAAACTGTCCTCACTTTGCTATTAGAATACAGATTTTGGTACTGAGTAGGTAGCAAGTAGAACACACACACACACACAGACACACAGACACACAGACACACACACACAGGCACACAGACGCACACACACACACACACGTATGTTAGGCTGGCATCGGATGTATCGGACCCTTGGGAACGCCACATCCTTGCCACCATGAAAACTCAGCAGCTCTGCTGGGAAACACAAAGGCCGAACTGGCAGGCGTGACGCCGGGAGCATGAGCTCATGACTGGCGCCGCCACACACACGCGGGCGATGCCAAATCTCTTCGGACCCGAGCAGGAAGCTCGCCTGAAATGTGATCAACGGGATCCTGTCGGACTCAGCAGAACCCGGCGGGTCATTCTGCCCCTGCGTGGCTGTTTATTTCCATCCCTGAGGCGACGTTGAACGCACTCATAGACGTGAACCTCAAATACTGAAGGCAGCGTCTATTATAATGAGGTCCTTCTTTCACACTGCGGGGGTGTTGGGGGGTGAAGGGTGGGGGGGGGGGGGGTATGGGGGGGCGGGGAGGGGGGGGGTGGCTGTCACATATGAACGCAGGCAGTTTGCATAATGTTCCACTCAGGTTCTCCAGAACTTTCCCAGTGTTTTGGTCTAAGCCTCCAGGAGAGGCAGCCCTAAAACTGCCCAGAATGGCTCGGCTCCACGTGCACCGTGCACGCCTGCGAACTTTACTCTTCTCGAAAGGGTGATATACAGGGGTGGGCAGACAGACAAGGATGGGGGGGGGGACGGTGCAGAGATTTATTTAACAACGGATGACAAGTGGGAAATGATCCGGGGAAACGTGAAATCTGATGTAGCTTCGCATCGCCGTGCACGCCTCCCGTGCACGCCTCCCGCAGCACTGGCACGAGAGGCTGCAGCGAGGAGGCGCGTTGCTATGGTGTGGGAAGATTTCAGAGAGCGGCAGGGGGGCGGGGGGGGGGGGGGGGGGGGGGGGGTGATGGAGAGAGAGGTCGCAGGGCATGAGGGTGTTTGGATGAGGAGCGAGGCTGGCGGAGGGATGAGGATGGCAGTAAACTAAATGCAACCAGGACGGAGGTGAGGGACAGGGGCAACCGGGGTAACCGGGGCAACCGGGGTAACCGGGGTAACCGGGGTAACCCCCCCCCAAACAATCTGCTAAACCTGCTCAAATTAAAACACCTCCAGCTTCATCTCCAAACACAAGAGGCGCTGCTAACAAGGCACAGCTGCTGGAAAGCTGTATCTCTATCTCATGCTTTATTCATGAAACCCCGCAGATGACCCTCTGAGTGGCCCCCAGCTTCGGTAACGGGGGGGGGCAACTGAGTGGCAAACATGACAACACAGCTGAGGGAGGCAGGAGGGCCATTTTGCTGCTGCATCGCATCGCGATTTTCCAAACTATAGACGACCATAGAGGACGTGTGTGAGGCGCGTGCGTTGTGGCCTGAAGCGACGTCGCTCTATAAATTCTTAGAGTGCGGCCGCCCCCTGCTGGTGGAGGACAGGTACAACACCATGGCAACAGGAGATGAACGTAGGCAAAAACAAAGAAAAGATTTATACGAAACGGCTTCGGTTCCGATTTATGCCCGAGCAACAAGTTGGAGTTGAGGAAATGAACCTTTTTTGATGGATTCATTTTGTACATTTTAATTGTATTTATTTTTCTGAGGAATTCCACAAATACCGTGAATTAAGAAAATAAATCCTGTCCATCAGTTTAAGGCAACAAAAATGTAAATCAGCAGGTTTTTCCAGCGTCACGACCATCAGGAGCCGGTCGATATCTTCCAATCAACTACTGAACACAACACGATAGAGAGGAGACCGGTCCTCTGTTACCAGGACACGAATTGGGCTTTTCAGGGGAACATTTCTAACTGCAGCTCGCTCGCACAGGTGGAAACGCTCCTCTCAACTGTGCACCCAACACGCCTCATTTAAAGGCCCCGCATCGACCTAGAATCGATTCTTTCCACAATCTGAACGTGCACAAACAATCCTGATTCGGTTTCAATGAAACATTAATCGTCGTCAGCTGACTGCGCCTCTCGGGGAGGTGAGAGTGAGTCCTGATCCTTCACGCGTGACTTCATCGCGAGTTATGGGTTCAAATGACGATTCCAGCTTATCCTACATATGATTCCACATTATGACACTTTTCCACACGCAAAATGCCTTTACATTACTTATTTATCTTTCTTTTTTGGGATATCCCTGGAGATGAAATCTCTTTTGAGGGAGCCCCAACACTGGAGGGGACCCCATTATAAACTACAGACCATTTTAACTACAGAAACAGAAGGAACACAAGCTGAAATTTAATGTAAGACAGGTGGAGGTGTAAATAATGGATCTCCCGCACAATAAACCCAGTGCTGGGGTCGACGTGTCGTCTTCTCGGATTCTGCAGCAGCCTGAAGAACATTTGAGAGTCTCTCAGGTTCGGAGCCTTTCTGGTTATTAAACATAAGCGGCATTTTTTTTCTCTAGTGACTTAAGTAGAGAAAGCAAATAAACGACCCCCACTTCGAGCCACAGTCGGTCCTGCTGGTTTCAGGATGGGCTCCTGAACGCTGATGTTTCACGGTGTGTCAGAATTCTGAAGCCCACTTACGTTTGAACTGTCTGCGGCAGGCACTGGGCCTCCAGCGGGCTCTGCTCCGGATCCAGTTCAGGCGCTGATGCAGCTCCATGTCGCTCAGCTGGTGCCGGGGCCGGGTGCTTCTGCCCAGTAGAGGCGCTGCCAGCGGGGCATCAGCGGGACCAGCGGACCTCTGTAAGGTTCTGGACGCTGCTCGGATAGATTTCCTCTGCACTCGGTTATCTTTTATGCATGAGTCCGTGGAACCTGACCCCCCCACCCAGTCACAGAGAGTCATCACCCTGCTGAAATGTGATGCCCCTGCAGGTGGGGCCGCACCTGGAGAGGGAAGGCACGCACGCGCTGCCAGTGTTTTATAGTGAAGTGATTTCATTCACAACTTGAAACGAAATTTCCCAGCGACGCTCAGTCACTATTTTTCCAAAATGCAATTGTGCTTTAAAAATACACACCACGTCGTGTTTACAGTTTGTCAACAAAGGAAAACGTTTTAATCCAAAGTAAAAAATCTATTTTGTCATAGACAAATCCTTGCTGCGCTCTCAGTGAGAGAAAATGGCGTGAAATAACCTCGGAGAAAGAATAAAGTTTGGCGATAGTGAGGCTCCCGGCTGCTCTGGAAACGCACTTACGCTCACATCCTGTAGGTGGCGGTAATGCACCGAGTAGCTGACGCCTAAATAATGCAAAACTAAACTTTTATGAAGTTATCTTTAATAAAGATTAAGCAATCTATCTTTTCAAATCGACAAAACAAAAAAAATCCCAAATGTCCAACTTTGAAAAAACAATAACTTGCGCGTTTTAGCTTATATGGTTAACTTTCATGAAATAAGAAGATATTTTAGAACTGTTTACATATAAAATAAAAACATATCTAGACATATATCTAAATATCCTTCAGATTGTAGACTTCGATGCCCATCGCTCATTAAAGGCACCTTAAGTTGTAATAAAAGCATGTGAATCTGTGCAGTTATAAAGTTTTTGGTGGGGGGCTCGTTAGAAAAACGCTTCGGGGTTGCGAACGTTCCAGCGGCCGTCGGCAACTATTCATAAATCATAATCAAACTCATCCCTTTATCTTCTAAACATTGACTTAACGACCAGATCGTAGTTTGTTCCGTTTTAAAACCTTTTTTCTGGATTGCGCGTGACCGTTGAAGCGGACAGACGTCACATTGGGCGGAGCTGTTTTTTTTAACAATGAAACTTTATCAAAACACTTCAACACTAAAATGTATAGGAAAATAATTTGTCATATAATTCTTATTCTATGTTTCTATACTTGTACTGTATTTGTGGGTTGTTAGTACAAGTAGAAGTAATTCAAATGCACTCCTCCGGATGAACAAAATTAGGTTTATATTTTAGACTTTGTGCCTGGATTAAATCATTATTCCTCGAACTTCAAAGTCATAATTTGTGCCTGAAACTCGTTCCGTGTGTAAACATGCATCACATGATTTGTTTAAACAGTATTTTTTTAATTTAGGAAACTCATAAATCGTCCTTAACCCTGATTGTCCTCTTTTTAAAGCTTATTCTGCAAACAATAGATTGGTATAACCAGTTGATGGCTTGAGTGTGAAATGCAGAGAGAAATATTTAATCTAATGATCCAAACAGAGATGTATCTGCAAACATTAACGCCCTTAAGCGTTACAACAGACTTTCTTTTCAAGAAATAATAAGGAGCAGCTAATTATTGTTGAAGGCTGTAGGTGGATTTTTGAGACGACTCTCATCAGGTCATCTAATGTGGCTTCCATTGCACAGATCTGCCTTTTCAAGGTTTATGTGTGGAATTTCCTGCCTTTATAGTAGGATTGGGACTATTAGTTGTGTCGTGCAGAAGTTAGAATCCAACTTTTAACAAGAACCAAGCAGCTAAGTCAAGAGGTTCATCATTACTTTAAAAACTAAAGGTCAGTCAGGCCGTAAAATGGCAAAAATGGTGAAAGTGCAGTTGCAGAAACCATCAGGTGCCACCATGAAACTGGCCCAAGAGTTCCCTCTGCTGCTGAGGAAGCTCATCCCAGTTCTAGTCGCAGACGCGTCTCCATCCGCTGTTCAGGAGACTGAATCGGATCTTTACAGTCAAAAACCACGACCAAGGCAACGTAATGTTCAGAGATTTGTTTGGGCCAGGAAACAGAAGGACCAGTAGAACTCTGTGCTTTGGTCTAATGAGCACAACTTTCAGATCTTTGGTTCCACCCGACATGTCTTTGTGACAGTCATCAAAGCAAAGACAAGAGAACCAGTCAGTATCTGGTTTGACCACCACCATTGGGAACAATCTTGGAGCGAAACAGGCCTTTTCTTGGACATAAAGGACTTAAATCTAAAAAGAATCCAGGAAATGTATAAAGTCATCATCAGTAATGGTCATTGTAGCCATTTTGATGTTAGTCAATTAGTCATCTAACCAGGTTAGAAACTCTAATTTAGTTGTTTTTGTGAAGTCGTAAATATAAATATTTTAAAACGTCCTACTGGGGGGCACAGCGCCCCCTGCTGGGGGAGGTGCAGTTAGTTGTGATCACAGTTGATGACGTTAAAACACCTTTAATCAAACACAATATGACGTGAAAAGTTGTTGAAAGCACCACAACATAGTTGTACAGTAAAAATAAAAACAGGATCAAACAGTGATACTTGCAAAATGTACGTGCACACACTTTTATCATAAATGTGAAAAAAGATAGAATATACTTCAAGTCTAAAACGTTTACCTGTAGAGTAGATACATGGTTATAACAAACATCAATAACTTACTGAAAGATGCTGAAAATCGACTATTAAATCTCTCTGTGCTTCTGTTGGCTGGTGCTGTTTAAGACACAAGAATGGTTTAATCCAAGGCCTAAATAATCTCATTACTGACAAAGTGCTTCGTGATTTCAAACGGACGCGATATCTGGTCTCTGGTTAAAGGAACAGGTGAGGCCAGTGGCCGATCCCCCTCACAGAAGGCACGTACACACCCAACACTACGACATCATACAGCTACCACTCCTCTACTAAAGCATATTAACGGCTTTGGCTACCAAGCGTGAAAACATGGTTCAAGTTTCTGAACGTTTTACAGAGAAAAACAAACCCCCAAAACACTTAAAATACAGATGTTGCACCCAGAGTGGAAAAAATATCACCAAGCTGCTGATTGTTTACCTGAAGTATTGTCAGATTACGTCGATTGACACCCTCCTTACGACTCTTTGATGGTCAATTAAAGAAAGAAACAGAGGTAGTTACATGACGTACGGCAGAATGACACTTTAGCAAAAGTACCAACATCAAACAGGAAGCCCCAGAAAACAAAACAACCCTGAAATTAATGATTTAAAAGGTATCTGGAACAAAAAGTTTTCACAGCACGACAGTTGAAAACACCCCCCTCCTTCCGTTTGAATCCTTTAGTTTGACTGCATAACGGAACGTGTAACTTGAAGCTCAAATGTGCTGATTTAAGCTTTGCAGCTAACAGAGGAGCTACGTGACCTGTGTGGTCTCCCTGTGCCAACGGGCACTCCCTCACATCTCAATGGGCGGCTTTTAGCATCTCCGAACAAATTTGTAGTGTGTTTGTGCACAAGATCATGTTAGTGGCGACTGTGGAACCGGTTCTGAGTGGGTGCACGTGAAGGTGCAACTGTGCATGTCTGAAGACTATCCTGTACAACATCTTAATCCAGCTGTGGCAGATTGTGTTGAGATCTACTCCACGACTCCTCTACTAATTTGGACCCTCAGTCTTAGTTTGTCTGCTCCCGTTTCATCCCTCCACGCCGTATTTTGGGTCTTTTGATGCTCCTTTATTTCATCTTCTCCGGGTCGATATTGTCCAGGTCAATATCAGGAGAGGCCAAACAACACATGCACACTTTCTGTGTCAATAACGAGATCTTGTCTGCAATGACAGAGAAAGAAAATTCACATTCCGACACCTTCAGAGCAGCCTCAGTAGTATTTGGGGCCATTTAGACGACTTTCTAAAGAAAGAGAAGGCTCCGGACGTGTCCTCCTGAGACCATTTACCAAAAATCAACCCAGTTTATAAAGTCATTTGGAAATTTGAGAAGAGAGAAAGTGAATGAGTGAGTGAGTGCTCGAGGCACGGGCAGTCTGACAGAAGCAAACAGCTTATGTTAACAGTGGATGGTATTTTAGTTGTTACAGGCAGAAAGGGGGCAAGTCTTAATTACAATCCCGTACATAGAAACCCCCAAGATGTCTGCAGAGCAGTGCTGCCACAGGCCTCTTACCCAGGATCTTCCTGAGGAAGGCTGGTCTGGAGTTGGAAGGCCTGTAGACGCAGATGTAGTAGACCGGTGCTCCAGATAAGGCCACGCTGATCCCCACCAGAGAGTTGATGGTGTCACTGTAGAGCGGAACCACCACCAAGAAGATGCTGCATATGCAGTAGACGATTGGGAAAAACAACGATAGCTGCAAGAGAACAGAGAAATGGGTTTGAAAGTCATCATAAGATGGACATGATGAGATTAAACTGGGTCCATAAAGCCGTGGCTCTAATGTCCCTCAATTACAGAGACAGCCCTCAAAGCAGTTTAGAGAACAAACAGGAGAATCCAATTAGCTCTCAACATTGTCATTTCTATGAAAAAGTATATAAATAAGTGACATGTAATAATGCTGAATAATAAAGTCTAACTATTATTAATATTATTTTTGTTCTTACCAACTGAACCCCATGACCTGAAATATTAAAGCATCTTAATACTTGATCTAATGACCAGCGAGCTGCCAGTTCCTCATTCAAAATCATTTTGTACAAGACGGCACTTAAAATAAAATGTCCGTGGTCAAAAGATCAAAGAACCCAGACATCAAAGACAATCTTCTTTGTCGGAAGGAAAAAGAAAGGAGCAAACGAAGCAGACTGTGAGCACTTCTCAGAAGCTCAGCATCAGACTGGTGGATGAGAGACAGCCCGTTCTTCTGGAACAGCTTCAGAAGGACAATGAGCGGTGGGACATTCAAGACGGCGGCTGAAGAACGGCTGAAGGGAGCCGCTGAGCTGATCCTGGCTGTGGGAGCCAGGCCCTGCATGGTGGTGCACACATGTGGTGGAGCTGAGCATCATCAGAGAGCTGGGGGAGCGTCGGCGCCCGGAGAGGGAGGTGGACGCCGTCACAAGACTCATTGGTGGAACTGAGGATGAACAAGTGGGTTCCTTGAGGACCAGAGGAGGGTTCCAGGACCATCCAGGAGAGCAGCACTATTCTCAAGTCTGGTTTTCTGGGACTCTGATGTTTGCAAGCGAGTCTGATGTTGGCATCAAGGACGTTCTCAAGGTCGTCTGTCCAGAGATGCTGGGAGGATCTGCTGCTGAAAACCTTCCTGACTGATTAGAGAAAGCAGCTGATTTAATTTTGTTGTTTTAAATATTTGTTCTGTGCAAATAAACTAAGAATTCTAGAAAAAAAAAACCAAACAAACTGTGATGGATTCTTGAGTAAGAGATGAAGTCTGTCAATGTGTAAACACGAGAACCAAAAGCTGCCGACTTCTTTAACGCTACGAGCCGATAATCTCCCGTGTTTACAGGAAACATCACAGTTAAAAAAGCAGCATGTGTCCTCCCTCTGCACAGTGGGAGGTGATACGCGATACACACTGCATGACTAGGCAATGCTAGAAGCCTCGGCATTTCCAAAAGCTCAATTACTTTGCAAATGTTTTTTAAATAAAAGGCAAAACCACCTTAACAGGCCGATGAAGATCAGGAGCCTTGAAGCGAAGGTAGATCTGGCTGGCTATTGACAAGCCGATGAAGAGCCAGTAGTTAAAACTGAAGTAATTAATTAACTGGAAAACGTCAGGCACAGACAGGTACAGCAAAGCCATCGCGCCCTGAAAAGTTCACAAGAAACACAAAGTCAACCAGCAAACAATGAAATTAAGCAGCAGCAGAAGAATCGGAGGTGGTCTGAAATATGAGAAGTGAGACACTGACGTTGAAAAGCAGGGCGGGTATGGGCGTGAAGCGTTCGATGTGGATCATGCAGAGAGCGTCGGGTAGCTGACCTTCTCTGGATCCAACAAAAAACAACCTGGAGAGCAGCACAAAGGTCAGGCGACGCATTCCTGAGCAGGCAGAGCTCCGTCTGCAGCAGAGTCAGCCGGCGGTGCATCCGGGTGCGTTTGCTCACCTGGAGGCAGCGATAATGGACGAGTTGAGGCCTCCGTAGCAAGAAATGGCCACAGACAGAGGGATGATCCATCGAGCCCACCCAAGCACCTCATCGGCAAATGTCTGGGGAAAGTTGCAACCGTCAAAAGACAACATTCTATGGACAACGTTCCTGTCTAGCACGCTACGCTATGAAACGCGCGCCGTGCTTATTAGCTATGCAACCATTACGTTTCTGTGGTTTGATTTTTCCCCTTTAGAATAACAGAGTTCATTGAGGAGATGTAAGAAGAGGACAAGCGCCAGAGCTGTAGACACTTCTGGGTAGAATTAGCAGATCAACAGGGTGAGATATCAGCAGGAGACGCAGCAGCGCGATCATCAATGCCGCCTCCGCTTTAGGCTTTTCACCTGCTGGGACAGGAAGTGAGAGGCGTTCATTCACCGCTGCGCGCTCCTTTCAAAGCTTTAGAAAAACACAAGTGCTCAAATGCAAATCCTTCCTCAGCCAAGCTGCCGCACAGACGCGAGCAGAGTCGATTACAGGAGCATTTCTGGCCAACATCCTGCTCTTTGTGTAAAAACCTTCCCATGGAATGTCGCCCGTAGCTTCACACTGCTCGTGAGGCACTAAGGGCCCATCAGAACCCCACCGACCAGCTTCTGATGCACTCACAGCGTGCACACACATATTTCCCACCATGAGGTGTGGAACAGCTGCGATGAGCCGAGACGAACATTCACTGTTCACATTTCGTGCTCTGCCTCATCTGCCGGGGGGGGGGGGGGGGGGGGGGGGGGGCAGCTGGTTCAGGCTAGTGGAAACAAGCTAATCTTTTTTCTTTTTTCTCCAGGATCCACCCTGTCCAGGTTGTGGTTTAGTTCTAAACTACACTCATCTATACATTCCATACGCTACTGATTAATTGTATTTAATAGATTTAATTAAATGATTCCATCTATTGATTGATAATAATATAATGTTTGGTCTCCTGTACCGTACTGAGCCGGTTTGTGACAGCTTTAAGACCTCACGCACGTCCCACCGGAGGGTCCGACGTACAGAACAGCGTTGGATCATTCAGAAGTGCAAACGTCGCCTTACCCTCCCGTCCCGGTGCTCCAACGTATGGATCACTGTTTACACAATGCAACGCCGATGTGGGAAAGCTTCACAGTAAACAACATTTACGTTTGTTCGCGAATGACAAATCCGGTCAAGCAAGGTTTAACTACAGGGGACAGGGTGGAATGGTGGAGATATGTAGATGATGACATCAAAGCACTGTCACACTCAAAACCACCAAGCTTGTTGAGCTCGTCCTCCACCAGTGCTGTAATCACATCAGCAACTTCCCCCGTTCCTGTGTGGAGCGCTAACGACTTTATCTAGATGAGACTTTCATCATAATCTGGTCTCCTACAGACGATATCAATGAAACAGATACTAGCGCCAGTGACTGCAGAGTGACTGTCCACAACAGGAAGGAGTGGCCAGATGGCTTCAATTTGGATAAGTTCTGCTATGCCCTAACAGAGTTACTGGGTAGGCATGAGGCAACGGCCGATCCAATCTTTCCCATCTGTTTTTTTCAGCCCAACAAATATTAGAATGAAAGACGAATCTCTGCCGTCTGCACAACAACAGACATCATTTGGGCTCCACCAGGCGTCTGCAGATACTCACCACAGCAACCGCTTCGCTGGCCAGCACCGCGTTAGCATCCATGACGATGTAATAGGCGATATTGGTCAAGATGTAGATAATTGTGACAATAGGCATGGAGATAGCAATGGACAAGGGCAGATTCCTGTGGAAGGCAAGGAGAGAAACTCGTATTCATGGACATTTGAGCCGTCAGGACTGTGGAACATCTGAGACGGATCAGCCAAGCGGTGCAAATATTGGCAGGTCAATAGTAGCTAGTCTGGCTACACAGAAGTCGGAGCCTCCTTTTTGCTAAAGCCCACATTAAAAAACACATTAGCATGGTGAGAGGAACACTGTGGTGCACAATTTCCTTTACTGATAAAAAAAAACCCCAAACAATGTCATAGAAAGAAGATATTTACAGTTCTCCCCTCACATGGAACTCATAATGGAAATCTAAAAATGTTTGTACAGGTGGAGAAAAACCCAACACACATCGCACCTCTCTGGGTTTTTGATCTCCTCTGTGATGTAGTTGAGTGTGTCCCAACCAGAATAGGAATACAGAGCCGAATAGAGCGCCAGGGCCATGTTACCAGGGTCCAACTTGGATCCTTTAAACGAATCTTCAAAGTTTTGATCAAAACCTGCAACGACAGTATTTTTAATGGTTGATTTGCTCCACTAAAGACAATTTAAAAAAAAAAGAAGAAGAAGAATATTCAGTGTTCCTTTTTGGTCATTCAAATACAGATACATTAAAAAATGTAACTTTTGTAACAGAGTTTGAACAGAATCCATCCTACCTTGGCCCAACCTGACCAGGCCAGTTATGATAATAAGAATTAGAGCTAGAACTTTGGCCACAGTGGAGATGACCTGCAGAATCGCTCCCCACTTCACCTTCATACAGTTCACATACGTCAGCAGACCTGCAAAAGAAGAAGCAGAAGCTTTTTTAAAAAAAAAAAAATTACAGAAGCAATGTTTACCTCATTACTGAGTAAATAACAGCTGAATACTGAATATTAACAGAGTGTCTACAGGCATGTCTGACTTGAGCATGCACCAAAATAATCACATAGCAGAGCCAAAAAAAGCCCATAGAACATTATAAATGTGTTATAAAACTGCTGTGTGTAATAAATGAAAGATAAAGCCATAACCCAATGGCGCCAGCACCACAGTCGTGCTTTTGATAAGCACTACATTATTAGTTTTGCAGCTAACACAACTAATTGGAGAATTTTAGCTCCACATTTTTAACATTTTTTCCAGACACCTTTCATTTCCATGCCTCCTCCTCAGTCCAACACGCAACTTGAAAGAATTAAAAGAAAAACTTGCATATAATGAAGGCAGCGATAAGGCGGACGGCGTCGTAGGGGGCTGAGCAGGTAGGATAGAAAGGCTGGACAAGGTAGTTGGAAAGGTCAGAGCTATGACCGCCTGACAGGCTGGTTCCACCATCAGCAGGGACGTCCAAAGTCTGCAGCAAAATAAGAAACAGTCAAATACAGGAAATCTTATTTTAGGAGGAGGACCAAAAACAGGCTTTAGACACAATGTGGGGCTAAATACCGTATAAAAGCCACGAAACCACCAAAGGCTTCCAGAATATAGGCATAGGAGGCCCCGGATTTACGGATAGTGGTGCCCAGTTCTGCATAGCATAAAGCTCCAAACACAGAAAATATTCCCCCGATGGCCCACACGATGAGCGACATACCAAACGAGCCAGTGTGCAGAAGAACCCCCTAGAAGATAAGTTCAAGTAGCGAATTAGCATATTTAAAAGTCACGGCAAAGCAACCGAATCAAAAAGACGGGCTCTTACCTTAGGCGACACAAAAATGCCGGAACCAATCATGTTTCCGACAATGAGACAGACCCCGTGAAGGAGGGAAATCTCCTGCTTCAGCTGCACGCTGCTGCCCTGAGGCGCCGGCGCCGCCTCAGCCACCATCCTGAGGCAGATGTGGTGCCAAGCCCCGACTCAAGAGGGTAATGACGATGAGAGTGGCGAAGAAGGAAAACCAAAGGCGGCGAACAGATGACGAGGGGGAGGAGCGGGCGTGGACGAGACGGTGGGAGAGTCAGTCCCACTCACAGCCGAAGCCTTAAGACATCTGCTGGTCGGACCTCCACACAGATGATCTGCAAAAATAAAGAAAATGCATCATGTCGCCCACAAAACATCCACATATCAGGCAAATACAGGGAGTCCTTAAAAGAGTCTCTCGCCGAAACATTAGGGACGGCAAAGAGAAGAAAAGCCTCGGTCAAAACCTGACAGGATTCCCCCACTCTGAGGAGGATGGGGCCTGTGCGGTCCATGCCAACTCCCATGTCACAGCGTTACAGAATGGAAGGAAGTGGATTTGGCCACTAATTAACCGGCCGGATACGTCGTCAAGCACAGGCGTTGCCAAATCCACCTATTTCTAGACAGAAAAAAGAGGGATTTGCTCCGTCGGCCACGATGAATATCAGGGCACCCTCTGGATCAGGGTGCTGGGGAAGGTCAAAGGTGGTCAAATAAAGGAAGCACACACACACCGACGCCTTCTTTAGGCTTCAGAACACTCGCCATCATCACAGATGAGGAGGAGAAGCAGGAGAAACGCAGACAAGACGCACACATTAGCCCAAACGGGCCTTAAATAAGGGAAGACAGCGAGTCAAAAACAGGGACAAGGACACAAAAAGTAGAGGAGAGAAAAGAAGCAGCCGCCACCCACAGATATGGTTACTTCGCCCTACAGCCAGGAGATAACAGAACCCATCCGATGGAATGTGAGGAAACCTGAAAGAAACACTGTAATAAACCCTCACAGCTTCACTCCTCACACAAAAAAAGAAACAACCACATTATGGACTGGGAACATGCAGTTCATGGGGAGAGAGGACAACAAAGGCAATTTGGAATTCAGAAGGCAAATTAGGAGAGATTAGTGTGGACCCTGGAAGAGAAGAGTTGTCCGCTAGGATAATGATCCAGCTGGGTTCCTCCTCATAGTGCCCCAGCTTTAGCAAACCTCAGCCTCACCCACGAGTTTTTCGGGGCAAACCAACCTACCGTGGAGCAGGGTCCCGTAAAAGTCTCTGTAAATGACTCTTTACGGGGGTTTCCTGCAATGGAAACGTGCCTATGGGGGGGGGTGAGGGGCCAGGTTGTGTCACACCTGGGCCCACTTTGTCCACCCGGCTACAGTGGACGTGGCGGCTGGGTTCTGATGGACACAGCGGCACCAGATATTGATGATCTTTGTCCAAACACGGTGAACTTGTGAGCTATAACTCAGAGGGATGCAGAAAGTGGCTCTGCGACCTGGATCATAGCAACAGTTGATATCGCTGGTCTTCCTGGTTACAGTTACCACAGCATCATAAAGGCAACATTGATTCCAGCAGCTTTTGGAATGATGGTCAAATAAGGCTCGTTGCACAGACGCAACTATGTGTCCTCTACCTTATTTTCTGAATCGGCTCTTGTTTGAACGGGGAAAATCCCGTGACCAGTAAGACTTTACGGGCATCATGTTACAGTTTAACCCAACATGGCTGCTACATCCCCCTCCACTCGGCTTCACTCTGTGTGCTAAAACACTTAACTTTACATAAATGTCAGTTTAATTATCGGACGCTCGTGCTCAGCACTGATGGGTAAAGTCAATATGCCCTCACGAAGTTGCTAGAAATGAAGGTTTTGACTCGGTTCTCCTGGATCCGCTTTCAGAGTTACACACGAAGAACTCCAAAATTAAAGTCTTCCACCAACATCACATTTACAGTCTGCAAAAACGCGCAAATGACGTTGACGTGTATCAACACCGTCCTGAACACGCGCCCGACATATTGCGAGCATATAACCTGCAGCCAACACATGTGAAACGTGACATTAATGCCGATTCTGCAGGCTAAAGATGACAGTTACAGCAGCGACGCTAACCGAGGTGACGTGTGACGCAATATCCCAGATGCGCTGGTCCCGAGGCACGTGCTGATAAGCTAGGGCAGCGATGGACATGACTGGAAAGGCTTCAAAAACAGCCCAGCGACAGCGTTCAAGCCGATTCCTCTGCGTACATTTAGAAATGTAGATGTAATCACCTTAGTCCGGAAGCCAGGCCTGTTTCTTCTCCACAGGTGAGGAGAGAAAGACCAAACCTGAGGTCGGAACTTCGGCTAAGTCAGTACGCTGCTACTTCCTTGGATCAACGGCTGCCGCGGGATGTCTGACTCCGCCCTGTGACGGACCGACGGGAGGAAGAAGATATTCCTGCATCCCGGCTGCTCCTGGTGGAACACCGGCATCCAGCGCCCCTTTTATCGGTGTACTAAAGACACAGAAATCCATAAAGACTCCCAGGTTAATGGGAACTGGGAGCAAACCGCCCTCGGCGCATTGATCTGTGATTATGAAGGGGTGATGCGGCATGTGCAGACATGTTTACCTTTAAGCATTCTTCTCCTTCTTTTCCAGATTTAAATAGGTCATTCTCTTTAATACTCTCTTACATCACTTTTATGACACTATTTGCTTGGAAAACATTGTCTAGGAAAGGAATAGGTTCCATAAATGCGTGGCTTTACGACTACGTAATTCTGTCGCAACAACCCTTTGAACTCTACACATTCATATCATTCCTGAATATTTGAACATAAATAGCATTGGAATAATTTTCGGGATATTTAGAAAATCAGAAAACTACATCAACAGACTCGACACTGCCAAAATCACCCGATAAATACCATCACATTTGTCTTCAAGTAAAACCGTGGTGAACTATCGTGCCTGTTATCAGTCGTGTTTGACTTGGTGTGGCTTTGGTGGCTGCCAGTATTGTTTTTATTTTTATGGTACATCGGAATGGAAAGTAATTAATGAACATGTTTATTACCGGAGGAGAGTCTTAAACAACAATATGAGGCCAGATGTAGGTACACATAAACCAGGCTTGGTACGTTGCTGCCACCTAGCGGCTCATGATGGAATGAGTCCACCCACCCCTTTATTGGGCAACATTAATAATAATAATAATAATAATAATAATAATAATGATGATGATGATAATAATGATAATGATAATGATATGTATGCCTTAGGAATTTACTGCATTCTAGAGGCTTCATTGTTAGGGATTGGGCTATAAATAATAGAATTACAGTAATTGTAGAAATAATAGTGAAGTCTCTCCTATTTTCATGATTCCTGTCCTGGAGAGGAACAAAGAGGGAGCGCTGCTAATCTGATTTCTAAGAGCAATTGTCGGACCTTGAAAAGGCGAGCAGAGGGTGTGTGTGAGGTAGCCAATATTCCCAAACTCTCGTTTGCGGCCCAGAGTCAAGAGCGAGTCAAAGCAGAACATCCTCCAGAACATCCTAATTCTTTTCAAAATAATGTCTTACGGTAAATTGACTTTAAACTCCCTGTAACACAGCTTTTGGTACCAAATAATACAATTCTGAGAAGGAGGTTGAGATGTGCACCACAAAGCCAAAATACCAGCCTAATTAGTCCATACACTTAGAATGTTGATTTAAAAATCTGAATTTATTTACTTGTTACACTTTGTGCACTAAACTTTTGACCAGTTCAGGATTAAAAGCACATTACAAATAAAATATGGTTAAACTGAAGTCGCATATTCTAAACTATAAGGCGTTCCATCAGGTGAACCGAGTACATTAAGCGATCGGAAAAGCCCCGTAATTTTATTGTGAAGGCCCGAGCTCTCGATTTCCGGTGGCGTTGCTCTTATTTCCGACACTTGACGCGGCTCAGACATCGTAACGCGCCGGCAGCCTCCTTCCCTGCTGACTCAGTGCCTTAGCAGCAGTCGCTACCCAGAGCCTCAGCATCCAGCAGCCGACCGACGCACTCTCCTCCAGTCATCACTCCCGGGCACCACCCAACAGCCATGGCCAAGACTGCAGTCGGTGAGTTTGCCAGCCCGAACCCTTGTTTTTAGGTAAAGCCATGTGGCATCTTGGAGAGTAGAGAAAAGCTGTGGCGACACCCCTGAAACAAAAGGATGCAGAGGGCTGGTGACAGGGAGCGGCCAAACTCCTCTACAAGTCTATTCAATTACCTATTGAGATCAGATGCCATTAGCTTTTCGGCCTTCCCTGCCTAGATTGGACTTTTCTGGAGCTATTCTCTGATACCTTTGGCACCGATCAGCGGGGGAGGTGGGAGGTGGTGGGGGTGGGGGGGGTGGTTGGAGGTTCGGCGTATCGCACCAGTGACGCATGTCGATGGATGTATGATGGAGCAAAATGATTAAAGCCAAAAGGCTGCGTGTGGACCCGAGGGCATTTTCACCCGGCCCAGACTGCAGATTTTAGCTGACGCACCTGGTCGCGCACCGCCTGACTCAGAGCCGTGCGGCATAATGCAGCGCCAGCGACCCCACCCAACATCTCCATCACGCCCGGTCCCTTCAGCCGGCCTGGCGCGTCAGCGTCCGCCGCCACAACCTCTCCAGGAAAACCGGGTTAATTAACGATGCTGAATAATCTAGAGGCTGCTGGACCGGGTTTTGGTGTGGACGAGAGACACAGAAACACAGAGAGAGAGGGAGAGAGGGAGAGAGAGAGCGTCCTTTTAAAGATTGCCTTTATGAAGATCAGCCTCCAGTCCTGTTAAAAGAAGGCGGTTCTGATCCGCTCCTGTTCCCTGGCTGCATTTATCACGTGCCAGCGTTTGGAGGCCTTGTCTTCCTGTCACCCGCCATAAGTGTGCTGATTCAAGGTGTGTATATACAGCCCATAAACGAGGCGTTCCGCCATTTGCTGCTTGACTCGTCACTTGATGGATGGAGGGGCGTCCAGACAGACAGCGGCCGGGGGGTCGGCGCTGCCTGTGCTCAGGGACACCAGCGGCTACACCCTGGCTCTTATATTTAATCTCCTCTCTCCCCTCCTCCTCCTCTTTAGCCTCGTTTCTTTTTCAGGTAGAGGGCGGGGGATGGGGATGGGGATGGGGATGGGGATGGGGGGGCAGTCTGGTGCAAACAGGTCGCTGGGTTCATGTCTTCTGTTGATATTTCGGGAGCGCCGTCGCTCGGTTGTGCTTTTTAGGCGGAGCGGTGCTGAAATTAGAAGCCCCCCTTGTGTGCTCATCCTCCTCACGCACGCCGTCCTGCTCAGGTCTGCGGCCCGTCGTGTGACGCCTGTGATTTTCGCCCGCATCGAGCTGGGATCGGCCCCCTAATCCACCCCTGATCGTGTGTCATCCGTCGGTGCAGGACACTCCCATGGCAGCGTCAGACGGCCCCAGTGCTCCGGGGTGACGACACCACGTCTTAGTTGAATGAAATCTGCCCTATTCTAATAAAACCACTTGCAATTGTTCCTTACGCTGTTGTTTTGATGCCATATCCAAAATAATCTACATTTGACAGCTTTTGTGCGCTGATAAACTGGGCGATCGCTGCGTCTTTACACTTTTCTGGCCGAGGAACGCATTGATCAGCTGATTGATTTGCGTTGCGGCCCTGCTCTGATCCCAGGGTGTGGTTGAGGAGAACCTCCGCGGTCCATTTGTCTGCTCCGGTGCTCCGGAGGGGCAGAACTCTGTGGGCAGTTTGTCGCTGTGGTTCAGAAGGTTCCAGGCTGGTCGAGGGAGCGATACCTTGGAAATGGGCCCCAGACAGAAGTTAGCATGAAATCTCCCAGGAGACTGTTGGGAAGAATGAGAAAACGGGATTGAGAAGGAGAATACATTAGCCCAAAAAGTGTGCATCGGGGGGGGGGGGGGGCTCTGGCGGAGGTGGCACAGCAGATATTGATGATCTGTGTTCTTCAGTGGACGGATGGAGCAGGATGTGGTGGTGGTGGTGGTGGTGGGGGGGGGGTCAGGGCAGACCAGCTTGCTGTATTGGTGTGGACAGGGAACATCAATGCTGGGTGGGGTGGGTGGTGGGGGGGGGGGCTCTTCTGAAACGCTTCCGCCTTCAAAGGACTGACCCAGTTTGTGTAAAAGGCAGCCGGTGTCTCCACGCCCTCCCCCAATCTGGATCATCTGTCATTTCTCTGCATCTAATCTCTGACCCCCCCCCTTCTCTAGAGAAATACACCTGCGATTTCTTTTGACATTATAAAAAAAAAAAATCTCATATATTTTTAATCAGGGATGTGAAATAATGATCTGGGGCCTCTGAGTTCGAGAGCTTTCCCATTTCAGGAGCTCTTCTTATCTCCCAGGATAAGGAGGAGAATCAACAATTAGGATTATTCTGATAGAAACAGAAACAGAACAGCCTTGAATCTAGTTCATCATTCATATTTTAATTTAAAATGGTTTTCTCTCTTTGCCTCCAGGATTTTTTTTTAAATTTAAATTTCTTGTTTTGTCTTTTTTCCCCCCCTCTGGATGCGATCTAGAAGAAACAATTAACTAATTAAAGCAGCTAATCAGCGAGGCGATCAATTTGCAGCCTTAAACTAGAAGTCACACACCGAAGGCGTGACCCCCTCCTCGGAAACCACTGGAAGCAGCTCTTCACGGACCTGCTCCACGAGCACTTGAGCCCAAATTACCTGCTCCGCCGGAGTGTTAACGTTAGGAGTCTTCAGCTGTGACGCGGAGAAGCGTGTGGGAGGAAATGGCTGCTGGGGGTCCTGACGTGAACACAACCCTAATGAGGCTGTGACAGCGCCTCAAACTCGCTGATCCCCCCCTGTCAGAAAAGGTGGTACGGTCCGCTAATTACATATTAAAGCGCCGGCCTCCACCTGAGGCGGCTGCTTCCTGGGGCCGGTGGATGGAGAGTTGCCCCCTTTGCCCATTTGTAATCCTTTTGCCTGTCAGTTTACATCAAAAAGGTAGTAGCACATTATCTGCTTTTTTTAATTGTGCCCCCCCCCCCCCATCCCATCCCATCCCCCAGCTCTCTGACTTCCTCCTGAGGGAAGGGTTTAACAAGCCCACCAGAGAGTAGCGAGAGCTCCATCTGAGAGTTGATCACATTAGCGCAGCGTCTCCTCGTCTGCAGGCAAGAAAGGGAGAAAGCCAGAAGAGGGTGAGCAGAGAATATGAGAGGGGAAGAGGATTTGGTTAATACTCCGCACCCCCCCCCCCCCCCAACCCCCCCGCCGCCGCCGTAAAGGAGCTCATCCCCATAAATCTAATTTCTGGCTTTCCTACTGTATCCTGCTGTGTATTGTGCGTCGACGCGCCACAGTCCACGGCCCTAGTTGACCATATTATGACAATGCGGGCGCTGATCCGTGCTCTGCAGCTCGAGCCCGGCGGAGCTGCATGAGACGTGTCGCAGTTCTCTGTTCTCCAGCCCCTCCGACAGGGACGCAGCAGCAGCTGCCAAAATCGCAGCGCTATAAATGATATCAAGGTTAGGCGAGGTTGCTCGTTCTCCTCCTCCTTCAGGGTCCAAAGGGCAGGTTGTTCCTCGTGTGTTTGAACCTTCTGGATGATAAATGAGCCGAGGAGCCCGACGTCTATCCTGGTATCTGCAGCACATCCTGGCAGATCCTCAGACGCTTTGAGAGGGGTTCTAACGGCCTCGTTGTGCCGGTTCTTTGAGGAGACGGGTTGGGAGGCGGAGGGGCGTTGGTCCGGGGATGTTAATAAATAATACAGCAAGAAGGAAGTGCATACCTAATGATGTGTGGAGAACCCTGGAGGGGAGTGGCAGCATGCTGCTGGGGGAAATGAGGCCAAGTGAGGACACATCCAGGCCCGTTCCCTGGTGGTTTGTTGAAAACAAAGAAGCTAAAATGCCCACAAAACCCAGAGCAGCACCAGGCGTCTTTTGATGAGGTCGTCTTGAATAATTATTACTGGAAACGTCTGGATATTTAAATGAAGACCCTCCCCCTGCAGCTGGAAGTGGGTTACTGGTGCTTCATCTTTTTCTGTGTTACTGGGTTAATGATGTTGGTGGATTTCGGTGGCGCTCCGACTGTTCTGGACGCCGTGTAACGCCGTCTACTCCCACAGCTTACAAGGAGAAGATGAAGGAGATCTCAGTTCTGTCGCTCATCTGCTCCTGCCTCTACCCCGAGAGCCGCAAAAACATCTTGGGGGACTTCGAAGGTACGTTTCTACCAGACACGAGAGGTTTTTTTCTTTTCATTTATTCTCGTCCAAAAGAGCGGGATGAAACGACGCGTCTTGTCTCGCGCAGACATGGACATCAAGCCCATCAACAAGCGCGCCTCAGGCCAGGCCTTCGAGGTCATCCTGAAGCCCACCTCCCCCGTGACTGATGCGGCCCATTGCATCACAAGCCCCCCCAAGAGGGACCTTTCCCTGGATGACATCCAGAAGAAGCTGGAGGCTGCTGAGGATCGGAGGAGAGTAAGGAAGCTTCCTTTATTTGCAGCCAGGCGTAACCTACACGTTCCCACCTCATTACTGGGACACACCTGCCGTGAAGCTAAGCTGGTGCCGTTAAAGGACCCAGTCTCCTTTGTCAAGCTGCCCACATCCTGCGGCTCACCAACACGTCAATCCCAACATCAATAACAACATCAATAGATGTCCAATAGCGCAGCACAAACACACAGATGTTCCTTGGTCAAACACACCCAGCAGCACGAATGTGTTGCCGTGTTTAGCGATGACTCCTTCGGTAAATCGATGCTCTGCTAATGCCGTTCCTGTCACCCCCCCCCCCCCCCCCACCCCTCCCAACCACCTCTGCAGTCCCAGGAGGCGCAGGTCCTCCAGGCCCTGGCCGAGAAGCGTGAGCACGAGCGCGACGTGCTGCTCAGGGCCATGGAGGAGAACAGCAACTTCAGCCGAATGGCCGAGGAGAAGCTCCAGATGAAGATGGAGCAGATCGAGGAGAACCGAATGGCCTACCTGGCCGCCATGATGGAGCGCCTGCAGGAGAGGGTGAGCGACCTTTAGATCGGCGGATCGGCCCACATTTGGCCACAGCCTGACGCGCCTTTACCGCCTGATCGGTAGAGAAAAGCGGCCAGTCTGGTTGCTAGGAAACAGCACCCAGTCAAAATCTCCCACTCGTGTAGCTGTTAACTGTTCATGTTGTAGCAGAAATGACTGCGTAGGGACCACTTTAGGGTGGTGGGTGTTGGGGTTCTGGCAGGTCTGGCTGCGCTGATGTGTGGGGGGGGGGGACGGGAGGAGAGGATGGTGACGGAGGGTGTGTTGTTTTTCCAGGAGAAGCGCGCTCAGGAGGTGCGCAGGAACAAGGAGTTGAGAGAAGCCTTGACAGCATGAAGAGCCGACACGCGTCATTTCAAAGAAGTCCAACACTCACCCCCCCCCCCACACCCAACCACCCCCCCCTCTCCCTGCTGTACTCCCCCATACTGCTATGAATCTACCACAGCCTGAGATGACACCCCCTCCCCCCCGCTGACAGGGTGGGAGGATCAAACGCGGTTGGGGGTAGAAAAAAAAAAAAAAACAACAACAAAAAAACAATATTAAAGAGAATGAAAAAAATGTGTCCCCCTCCCCCACACCCCCCCCCCCAACCCCACCCACCCCACACACACACAAACATACACACACACACACACACAAAAGAATGTTTTTGCTCCGTTTCGAATGAAAAGAAAAGAAAAAAAATCCAATTGACGATCAACAGTGGGTATAGGTTTTTGTAAATACTTCTTTTTTTGTTATATACGGTACGATGCAAGCGGCAGAAGTATTGATCGCAGTGTGCCATCTTTTTTTTTCTACCTGAGTTGTGTCTCCTCATATCAGTGGACGTGATCCTTCCTTGATCTCCACGTTTGTTCATTTCGGCCTGAGTTCGGTGCGCAGGCGTGGGTGTTTGTTGTCGGTCCGCCAGTCCGGCTGCGTCCTCGCCAGGCCCGCGTCCTGGCTCCGCGTCCTGGCTCCGCTCCCTCCTCCCTTTCCTGTTGGCGCTGAATCTCTGACCCTTGCAGATCTGGGAAGCCAAACGGGAACCGCAACAGGGCCGGGGCGAATTTCCATCCCCTCTGTTGCCAACCTTCAAAATTAGAAAGGGACAGGTGGGAGCGGGGCCGTTCTGCCGTCTGCGGGGGCCTGCGTGCCGTTGTTGCGTGCCCCCCCCCCCCCTCCCGTGAGGGAGATGGTGGCTGTACCAGGAGGACACTATAGCATTTATTGAGCCCATCCTCATCTCTTTCCCCTCTGTCCATCTGCAACCTCTCCATTTCTCAATACAAGCGCGTATACAGTAGAAGCACTCGCTCACATGCTCTCCACATTCAGGCGTTCAGCCAGTCATAGCACAGAAGTCGGTGTGAGCTCACTAGATTCTGTCCATCTGGCCCCGGTACCGTCACACAACCCTCATATTCAATGGCAGAAGAACTCGTATCCCCCCTCAGAAATCCACCTTAAAATCTATTTCCGTGTCACGTTTTGCTGTAAACCACCACACAAGTTTATCTGGTGAATACCGACAGGAAGAACAACCTGAGGTCAGGACCGATCCAGTAGATCCCACCTCTGTCCTTGTCATAAAGCGCTCAGCACCCGAGTCGTTAGAATCCACTCCGACACTGTCAGCGCCACCAAACGTGCCGGCACAGAGAGATATTGAAGCCATAACCGGGGTCGCTGCAAGGAGGCTTGAACACAGCATTACCATCTGTGAAGGTGTGTGTGAGGAAACGTGTCCCATGAGCTCGTGAGGTCACACGCACACACACACCGTAGGCCCGTAGATGTGTGCGAGCGTGTGTGCGTTTTAGAAAGCGAACGTTTGTGCCGTGTGATATTGACCTGTGAAGCAACACAAGTGCATCAGAGACAGTAAGCAACCAACCTCTCTTTTCTCTCCTCTGTCCATTTGAGTGTCCCCCCCCCTTCCCTCTGCACATATATCTTTGTGAGCAAGCAGTGGCCAATAAAAATTTGGGGTTCAGTGAATGAAAATGGCTGAGTGTTTTATTTTCTTAGATATTAAGACCAGCTTCTGTTTAAGTCGTTGCACCACATCCAACTTTAATATGCAGCTAATGATCTTTCCTTTAGCCTGTTTCTTCCAATTAACTGTGCATGAATTTTAAAGCAGTTACAAACGAGGCTTTTGTAGATTTAAAAAAAAAGAAAAAGTAATCGGTTTAAAGCTTTTTCCATTCTAGCAACATTTACTGTAAATAACAGCCTGAGTTAGCCTAAATCCATACAGCATTTATCTTTTTGTCCTTTAAAGTTACACGAGTATCATTTATCTGAGTGTTTTGCAAATTTAAAGATCGATAAAATGATGGAATTTTGCCAATCTTTAAATCAGTATCACATTTTTACTGCCGCAATACTGAAAGCTGAAGTACCATCTTTGGCCAGACGGGGGAGCCAAAACACAGCCCAACGACGTCGAGCCTATTCGCGCACCTTGGAATGTTGGCTGCAGCAGAGCTTACGTCACTTTGCATCACCCTTAAAAAAGAAGTGTGACGAAGAGGGACGACGGCCATCAAAGGAGGAGCGGACAGCAGTTTGGCACGTAAGTACACTTTCAGGTCAGTGGCCATGCAGCGCTGAGGAGGCGCTGTTGGGCTGGAAATGGTGGCAAAGTGACAAAAACTGATCCTTGTCCTTTTCTCACAGCTTTTCAAGTTCCTCACTTCTGCACTTTGACCCCCACCCCCAATTCCAGTCACATTCAACCCCCTTGTGCTTCTTCTCCCCCTGCTCTCCTTTCCTTCTTCATCCTCTTCCAACCTTTCATCCCTCCCTCCCTCCTTCTGTCCTGCTCTTGTTCCCACGCGTAGCATCCAGCCTTCCATTGTCCAGTACACTGTAAACCCTCATTAATGGTTTCCTGTGTACATGCAGAGGACACACACACACACACACACACACACATTTTTGCACAATCAACCACGCAGATGCACACAAAGAATTCACACTCAATAGCCCCAAAAATTGATTCATCAGAAGTTGTTTTTTTTTTTTATTAAAGGGAGGTTGACGCCACCAGTGGAAGCAGAGAAATGTGATTTGTCTGCACTTGCTTGCGCTTTGTACAACGGTAAAACATGCGTCTGCACAGCGGGGTTTAACAAGGAGACGCCGGGATCACAGATGGAAAACAACAGCCAGCTCCTCCTGATGAGAAACAACATGACTTAAATAACGTCCTGACAAGGAAAATAAAGAACGACAAGAAGAAAAGCTTGCTGAAAATGGCTAAAATGTTAGGAAAGAGATTTACAGGAGCATAACAACAGTCGGCCCCAATACGAGGGTGGCGGAGTTTGTTTAAACCGAGCTGGTAGCTAACTTCTGTTGCCAGTGACAACACCTGGTTTCGGTTATTCCACCCCATAAAGCGTCTTTAAAAGGAGGTGACTCTCGAGGACCACGGGACCTCCTTTCACAGTGTAGCCCCGGCACCACCAACGCTGGGTGTTTCAGCTCAGAGGCAAAACAAAGGCGGGGGGGGGGCAGTTTCACCCAGGAACCTGATGGGTGGCGCCTGCTTGACCATCTGGGAAAGCCGTCCTGATAGGCCACGAACAGTGGGTGAATCTTCTAAAGGGGGGGGGTGGACAGAAGCAGAAACCAACCGCAGTAAATCACCCCCGCTGCCCTCGGTCGCGCCTCCTTCCTCGCCGCTTCTCCGTCTTTACAAAACACAACGCGTTAGCGAGAACACAAACGTCCTACGGCTAGATGTCTCCACGACAGGATGTCGGCATCGTACAAAAATAGCACTTTCAAGATGGGAAAATAAAAGTCTTGTCCTTTAAAGTCCAGCTCAGCTGGATGGGGAGTCTATACGCGGAAAGTGTTAAGCTTTTACTTCAGTCAGAAAGCTCCTATCTCCAGCCCCCAGGGTCTGTAGGGTTTGCCCACGCTGGATGTTGGGGCAGAGGGGCCGATGGCAGTGGCGGGGGCGATGAGGGGGAAGGCGCTGAAGGTGAAGGGGAATGCTGAGAGCGGAGAGAGGAGAGGGGGTGAGAGTTTGGACGCTGAAGACGAGACCAAAGCGGGGTGGACAGCGGTGGCGGCGGCGGTGGTGGGGGGACCTCTTAGAGGGCCCTGTTCTGAGTGCGGGGTGGCGCTCCGGCTCCGTCGGCCCGAGGCGTGGGCCTCCGCCACGGACGAGGACGGCGAAGACGTGGAGGAGCTGGACGAGGAGGACGACAGGGACGTTTGCGGGCTGCTGCTGGCGCTGCGGGGTAACGGCGCCAGCGGCTGGTGCTGCTGGTGCTGGAGGAGCAGGGGGTGGGTCAGGTGGGCGGCGGGGGAACCGAAGGCTGAGCCCCAGGCCAGGTGGCTCAGACCAGAGTGAGCCTCTCTTTGGCTGGCATAGTTGTTCAAGTGGGACACCAGGCGCAGCCGCAGCGGGTCCGCGGTGTCCAGGCCCTCGATGATGCTCAGGTAGCGCGCCGTCTCGGCCAGGCACTCCCTGAATCCCAAGCTCCGGTAGTCCATCGCCAGAGCGTGAGCGTCAAAATAACCTGAGGAAAGAGCGAGGAGATGGGAGATTAGCGGCAAAGTGAGTGGAGCAGCGTTCTACAGCCGCCCAGGCTGAGAAAGAGTAAATAAGCAGTCAAAACCAGATGGTTCCGGTAACAAACGAGCCAGACCAGTTCAGTCTCTCGCTATTTACAATGCAGTTATAGGCAATGTGAGGTTATTTGTGGAGATGTGGGCAGGCGGAGGTCTGACATACCTTTGCCTCCAGCAGCATGAAGCATCTTCAGGTGGTCGACGGTCATCTGCAGGATCTCAGCTTTCTCCAGCTTGGCTGAGCCCTTCACGAGGAGGGAGCGAGACAGCCGTAAATCACCCTGAACGCGTATAAATGACGTAAAACCTCAGACGGGGGGCGCTGGGGGCTCACCTGTTTCTCAAAGGCGCTGGGAACCAGTCTGCGCAGCTCGCTCAGGCAGTTGTTGATTCTGTCACGGCGCCGTTTTTCGATGATCTAGCGAGCGACACGGCGCGTTACAACGCGATTCCCGGAACGCGTGCGTTTCGGTGCATCTGATAAAGGGGTTTATACTTACTCCGCGACGCCTTTTCCTCGCCTGCACCTGAGTCGATGTGGTGGGAGACATGGACCCCAGGGGAGAACTCATGTTCCTTCAAAGAAATTACGCAAGGGACATTTACGCCGCGTCGTTTCATAGGTGTTCCTGTGCGTAAAGGGGGTTAATAACTTACCCATTCTCATCCGCGCTCTCCTTCTCCACCTCAATAGTCTCCTCCAGTTCACTGTCGGAGGAGCTGAAGTCGTGGTTCCGTTTCATGTCGGCAGTTAGTCCTTGACTGGCTCTGTTGTGTCTGCGCAGGTTCGCCCGGAGCGCCTCCGTTTGAAGCGCGCAGCTTTCCCACGGTGTCATTTCAACTGTGGAGGCGGCCAAGGGGGGAGGGGCTTCTGGGGAAAGCGTCCAATCGCAGAGGGGCGGTGGGTTTTGAGTGACAGCGCAGTTGGCTCAATCGCAACCTTATGCGCTTTGACAAGTGAGAGACAAAAACATAAATATCAGACATATCACTGATTCGGCCTGATTCGTCAAGACTTTTCCTTTTAACAGCATGTTTTGGAAAAATGCAACTCAATAAAATCATTCACAAATGACCTCTTAAAGTTAACATTTAATAAAAACGAGGGGGGTGAAGAGGGCTACGGAATAAACGTCGGAGTGGCTCATCTCCAAACGCAGCCGTTGAGGATCTTTGAAGAAACTTTGACAGAGGTCCAAAGGACTTTCGGTCCAGAACTGTCCCGCCGCCCCTCGACCCCCCCTCCTCCGTGTGTGTCCCGGTGGTGGTGGGGAGTGGCTGGCCGGCTGTCAGCACGCGTTGGCCGTGGGAAAGTTCCCCAACCGGCGCTGATAACCAATCAGAGGCCGACGGCCGTCTCCGGAGCTGGAATGAATGGAGCAATTGGTCGGGGCGACGGGCGGTCTGCGAGTGAGCGTGTGAACCTGTAATCCAATACTAACTCAGCCCGGAGAGACAGGGAGAGCTGCCGCAGCCCAGAGGAAGCCACCGAGTCTAATCTTACCCCACAGAGAGACCTCATGCACGGCGGAGACGCGGTGGGGACTTCAGTGGCTCCGAGCGCTCAACACAATCAGCCGGCAGCGCCACAAGACCACTGACTCTGAGCACAGCCACACTCCGCACATCATCCGTCTGGGCGGTTGGTGGCTGTTTGCGTGCACGGGGGGGGGCTCGTGTGACTCCACGTGAAGGGGAAGGGGGGGCTCTTTGAAACCTTTGCTGGGGTCCCGATCAAACTTTGCACCACTGGAGATGCACGGACCAGTGTTATCTGCGCATACTAACATCGTTTGGCTGAAATGAATTAAATCAATTAATTAATTTAAATTAAAAAAAAAGGGGGGGGGGGGCTTCAAACAACTTCATCCCTCTGAAAAGAATGCCCCATAAGTCCTGTTTACTGTCCCCACACAAGCACGAGTATGACAGGATGAATTCTCTCACTGACGATCCGACGATGAAGATGGACACGGCACACTGTGCACTAAATTATGGACGAATACACAACTCACGCGCACGCTGCACCGATCCTTATCAGAGGGAAGCCAAGGAGGGCACGGCGGCCATTGGAGGGAGAGGAGGCTGTTTTGTTTGGTTTATTTGAATGAGAGGAAGCACTTAGGGCTGTTTTCATCTCATTGTTGTGCAAGGCTACACTTGTGGCAGCACTGACACACAGATGCAGCCCTGCAGTCACTGAACTGATTATTGGCGAGCTGTGTGTGTGTGTGTGTGTGTGTGTGTGTGTGTGTGTGTGTGTGTGTGTGTGCGCGTGTGTGCGTGTGTGTGTGTGTGAGACCTGCGTTAACGCAACCTGATACCTTTGTCACAATAGACACAGGTGTGCATGTGTGCGACGACATAATTTGTTGAGTGTGTGTGTGTGTCTGAGTCAGTGTGTGTGTGAGCGTGTTTGGGAGTGGGAGGAGAGGGGAAAAGGGGAGGCGGGGGTGAGCCCTCATGTTGTATTTCAAGTTCACCCAGAGTTCCCACGCTGTTATTTTCTGCACGGCTGTCTTTGTTCTACCGGTCTCATCACATGTTGTGATTAGCAGGGCCTTTCAGGGGCCGCCTTTGAAGGTGAGGGCCCACAACACGACATCATCCAACCCCCCCCCCCCTTCTCATCTCTGATGTAAATCAGGCCACCAAACCACCAGAAGCTTCGAGTTTTGTTTTTATTTTTTTTGTTTTTATTATTTCTCCTTTGCACACGTTTCCTTGTTTTTGATCTTTCCATCGTTATTATTCCACCAATATATTTTTTACAGCGTGCTGTGAATACAGAGAGGTGAATCTGTACAAGGAGGGAAGTTTTCTGTGTTCATTGATGGCATTAAGGCTAGATTGAGTGTTGTTTATTTCTATTTAATGCACTCAGTTGTGATGGATGACATTTCATCAGGAGTTTAGTTTGAATTCCCCCCGGAGACCAGGGGGAATTCTACATGAGTCCAGGGAGGGCAGATCCATTTAAGCTACCGTGTTGACGGAGCGCCATTGACTGATTTGGATACTGTGTTCAGGAACTCCCAGGTTACCCTTCAAACAAAGGTCAGGCTAAATGCTAACACTTTACAGCTTTCTAAAAGATGTTAAATAGCCTATTCGACGGAGTAAAACGTCGTAGAAGTGATCATTTTAAACTTTCGCCCATTGCTAACGTGCATTTATCCTGCTACACTGTCTATTTTTGCGGTCAGGAAATGGTGCTCGCCTTCAGAGGCAATAGTCGGATCAAATATGCAGCAGGAGCTTGTGTGAGTCACAGTCTAACGACGAGAGCCGCGGCGTCTGCAGGTTAGCCACAGACAGATGATTGTCCACTGGAAACAATACAGGCAGCAAATCTGCTGCGAAGCCCTGTGGAGCGCGAGCTTGTTATTGTTTAGAAATAGAGCCCTGCGGAACGCCAACTTTGTTTTCTCTTGACAGCGAGAGGAAGCCACCTCTAATTCTACTCCAGATGTGTGTGACACCCAACTATTGTGCTACGGTCCGAGGCGAGGGACGGAGGGAGACATGGACGTGAGTGTTTTCTAGGGGGGTGCATTGTATAGAAAGTGGGCAAAGAGTTGTATGTGAGTGAGTGACACAATGGTATTGTTCTTTTTGGGGTGTTGGTTGAATGTGTGTGTTGAGGAAGTGAAGGATGTGTCGGAGTTGACCCAGTGACACTCATCTCTGTCTTGTCTCCCCATGGGAAGTGTTTGAGGGCAAAAAAGGGGAAGCTGTCTCGCTGACAAGACCAGCTTTTAGCGCTGAAGTGTGTTTTTTTTCCCTCCTTTTGCAGCAAATTGCTAGTTTAAGGTAACTTGTTTGCATTATTTTATCCGACAACTTAAACCTAAAAAAAGAAACACACGGTACAAACAGTTTGTCAGAGCTCTTTCTCAGAAATCTTTGAGGTTACAGGAAACAGGAGAGGTCTCCAGCTCCTGGAAAGCATCGAAGAACGAGGCTTGGCGACCTCATGATCCCGTTCAGCTACCGCTAAGTGCTGCTCTCTTTCTAGCCGCCTAGCGAGCACTTTTTGGGCCCTGGCCGCCTCCTCTTGCATCCGCTGTCCTTCCCCGACCCTATTGTACAGCAGTTTATACTCATGGTTATTCAGGCGGTGGACATTTTCCAGCTCTGTCTTCTTTATTCTCTCCTTCAAGATTGCAGCCTGTGGAGAGGAGGGACCCTGAGAGGGATTGGAACCAACAGAGCAACATTTACGCTGACTGGATCTGCTGTGGGGATGTGACCTCCTGTGGGAGGACCTGCTCGGCTTGCTGCTGTGGTGGCTGCTAGAGTTGGGACGTTTGGCAGGTGCTGGGCCCGCGGATGGCAGAACCCAACCCGGTAGTGCTTCGGGGAGCAGGTAAGCTCTGCGGCGCCTGATGCTGACTTGTCCATGATCTTCTTAGGTTGCAGTCGGTGTTGGAGGGCGAGCCTGGGTGGAAGGATTGCTGGGTTTTGGATTGATTTCGGGCCAAAACATTAGCAAGCAGGACCCAAAGGTTCTTTTAAGGGTTTTGACTCTGCAGCAGTAGTACAAAGCAATGCAGCACAATAGTAATAAACACTTTAATAGTATAGCTGGTTGCTTTATGGTTAGGGTCAGATTCTTTGATTGTCATATCGTTATCTTCCTGGCCTGCTGGAAAGAAACTTGCTAAGGGGAGAAGGTAGCTTGGAGGGTCCGCTTTCACATGCGGATTAATAAAGGCTGGTGCCTCGGGGGCCATTGGGGCTGTCTAAATATAAACGTGAGCGTCTGGTCGCTGCCCTGAAGAAGCACGTGGCAAAGGCCTGGAGTGTGACTCACTAATTGGTAAAAATGTGGACACTAAAGCAGCTTAAAGATCACATTACCATGACGGAGGTGAGCTGGACGGTTCGCCGGCCTCTTGCACACCTGACACTTGCTCCAGACGTCAGGATGGAGGCATAAATGTCGCAGGATCACGTCTGGACTACAGGAAACTCAGAAGACTTTGCTGCCCTTCATCTGCAGATCTCTGCAGACTTCTGATGATCCTCTAATCCCAAGTCTGGAACAGTTGATACGTGCATCCAGCAGGTGGATGCCGAGCACTTAGGTCGGCATCTGGAAATATACCTGTCATGAATATTCATCAGAGGCCCAGAGCGGTCCCGACTAATCGGAAGGCAACGGTGAGAGTTGAGCAGCTGGTTTTGTCGGGGCCTGGGCGCGACCCACGTCTGGAATGGGTGAAACTCCTGGTGGGTGGTCACTGCGAACAGAGAAGGAGAGAAACCCAGAACAAAGGCGGCATTTAACTTTCATCTCAGCTTGAGGTGATTATTCGCTTTGAGTCTGACCCAGTCACACTTTCGCGCTGGCCTCTTGGCCTTGGAAAACTGTGGATTTCGTCTTTTGACATTTAGACGTGCAGCCAGGAGCCCGAAGGACAAGCGCGGCAGCCGGGATTCACGTAAGGTTAACCTGCTGGAATGTGACAGGAGTCAGAAGTCGCGTCAGAAGTCACGTCAGAAGTCCGTAGTTCCCGCCTTGAGAATCGCTCAGATCGTATCTTGTGATATAGCTGCTTTCGGCCTGACGTGAGGCGATAATGAGAACGTGTTGGTTCCAGACTTTCACGCAAACACACTCCTGACACACACACACACACACACACCCAATCACCCACCTTTACTCACTAATTCGATAACGAGCCCGAACAGTCGTGACATGTTTTAACGTTTGACATTTGGCCTCCCGAAAAACAGAGCTGGAGGAGAGAATGAGCCTCCCGTCAGCGTCCTTCCAATCTGGGGAGAAAGCCACCGCCCCCCCCCCCCCCCCCCTGCGGTGAGGGGTTACTGGTCCTCTGACCCTGGTAATGATGGAGGGTCAGGAGTCAGGTTGTTTGAAGGAACCATCTACGTCTGCAGAGCGCGTGAGGAGCGCCTGGGAACCAGAGCTCAGCATGTGAGCCCGTGAAATTGATCTCTCCACAGGGGACAAGTGGTGTGTATTTATTTTTATGTGAGGTTGTGTGTGTGTGTGTGTGTGTGTGTGTAGGAGGGGCACGGCCGCAACAGGAGACGCAGCAGCGGAAATGGCAGATCTCTGCGGTCGGACTGTCGCTGGGTGACCTGGGCAGCTCGTCTGCCCGCCTGTCTGCAGCGGGACCGACGGTGACAGCGGACGGAAAACATTCGTCTGAGGTGACGGGGAAAAAAAGTCCCATCTGCTTCTCTCATCAAACTGGTTCTCGCTCTCGTTCTTGACTACTTCAAAGACATGTATTGTCTGTAAATAAAGATTTACAACAGCTCCTAAAACCCAAAGAGCCCCTATTGTCTGTTGCTCCACGGTTTCAGATGGAACGTCGGCGCTAAAGAACCGACACAAAGTGAAAACCTTCCGCATCGACAGCTGAGCTCTGCCCAAATTAGCGTCATGAGCCGCACTTTGACACCAGGAATCTGCCGAGATGACAGCGTCGAGCACGGTTCGGGTCAACGAAGCCAGCACAGGCTGTGGCGCATCCTCCCAGTGACGCAATGGTTGTCGGTTCAATACCGGACCCTTGCAATGCCGCCCATTAATGCAGCCTCCTCAAGAACATGTGGACATAAATGTAATGAAGCTTGTTGCTCCCTATAGAGGTGAAAACACATCTGTGTGTGTGTGTGTGTGTGTGTGTGTGTGTGTGTGTGTGTGTGTGTGTGTGTGTGTGTGTGTGTGTGTGTGTGTGTGTGAGTACCGCTGAGACTGGCCCCTCCAGCGAAGGCTTCCTCTTCATCTCCTGCATCTGCTGCTCCCCTCGGCGCTCCGAGGCCAAACCGCCGCTGTCTGTGCGTCTGCTCGGCCCGTTTGGATGCGACCGCTTCCGCCGTGTCTGCAGGCACGTCGTGGCAGCTATGAAACCGATCCGTTTAATCACAGGGGGATCTTGGGAGCTTTCTCGTCTGGCTGTTGCCTCGCAGAGGATTTGAACAGACATTTCGAAACAATCAAATCTATTAGTTGGGACTTCTGCTGTCTGATCCCTCGCCGCAGACACGCCCGATTCACAAAATCCCCTCAGGTGAAATGAGGGAAAATCGCCCAATACAACACGTCAGTTTATTGAATTTTTCAGCGGTGTTAATCAGGCTGATTTGATTCAGTTTTCCAGAACTTTGTGGCGCAGTGGAAACGCAAACCACGCAAAATATCTGGAATAATATCATCCACGTGAATTCCCGGAACATAAAACTTCCAGGAAATGTTGGTAAAGGGGCTCTTGAGAGAGAATCAAGCTTTTCTTCTTCTTCTGTTTGTGGTATTCGCTGATGGTGTTCTTCACATTTAACTGCTAATCGCTAATGCGTCACAAAGCCATCGAGAAAACGCAACGTACAGCACGAACAGGGTGACACAACGCGCCATGGCGACCACACCAGCGGCGTCCATGTTTACGGGAAGTCACACCAGGCTGAGGGAGAATAACTTTTGTGTTGTAATCACGTCACTCAGAGCTCAAACTCAAAACAGTCATTAGGCAAACTTCCCCGACTTGTTTGCGTTTGGCCTTGTGAGTGACGTGTGCGTTTGTGTACACGCTTCGAATTCACCATGCCTGCGTGTGTGTGTGTGTGTGTGTGTGTGTGTGTGGTTAGTGCAGCAGTGATTGATGTTTATTTGGTCTGTGGGTTGACACACAGTCTAGCTGTCAGAAGCTCCACCGACAGCTCTGTTTTTTTTGGGTCCCAGTGGCGGAGGAAAGGCTGACACTGGGGTCACCGTCGTCCCTCTGTCCCCTGCACCCCGAGACGCTCTCATGGAGACAACATCCATTTGTCCTCACTCCAACCAGTTAAAGACTGATCCGTGTTGCGACATGGGGAAGTTTTCCTGATCAGCGTCGGCACAGACGCCTCCAGAGGGAAAGACGTAGACACAACACTGATAAGCGACGCTGGACCGAGACGTCCACGTCCACGTCCACGTCCACGTCCACGTCCACGTCCACGTCCACGTCCACGTCCACGTCCACGTCCACGTCCCCTTTTCTGTCTTCTGCGTGACCTTTCTGTAACCTGTGGAGCGTCTTCCTCTGGGCCCAGTCACGATTCCGCTTCGGCACACACAACACACACGCTCACAAATGCTGACGTGCTCAAGATGGCACGGTACATGAGCACTTGGTCAAGCATGTAATGTGACCCCGTCCCAACCAAACACGCACACACACGCGCACACACACATGCACAGGAATAAAGAGGTCATCGCTTTGCCATCTGGTAGTCAGATACCCCCCCTCCCTGCCTAATTTAAAGATATAATAACCTGTACTCTCCAAGTCCTTCGACTCATTGCACACACACACACACACACACACACACACACACACACACAGCTGACATCTTCGTCACAGAGGAATGACGAGAGTACTGTCGGAAGACTATGGTAGGGTGGGGTGGGGTTGCAAAGACGGTCTGGCTGTGTGCGTGCGCGTGTGTGCGCGCGCGTGTGTGTATCCCTGCCGTAACGGCTGCTCCCTGCCGTCTACACAGCTGTCTCCTAGACACACCGACCCACACAAACACACACTGGGCGGCTGTGAGAGATCTCCCCCACGACTGCTTCCCAGGCCTGTGACAGCGAGAGGGAGAGAGAGGGAAGAAAGGAGGGGAAACGGCTGGAAAGGATTACTCACACAAACACACACTTACACACCAACAACCACGCGTGAAAGATTACGCAAACAGACACAGAGACGTTATCTTGAAGATGAACGCACATCAGCACGGTAGCGCTGCTGTGAGGGCGTGAAATCACATTTTCTCCTTTGTTCCTCCCTCCTCCTCACCAGCCTGAGGACGGAGACGTCGGGGAAACGAGCCGAGCGAGTTAATTACCAGCTGAGACAAAAGAAGTTACGACTGGAATGGAAATTAAAGCAGAAACCCTGAATTTCCCCCCGGTTTAGAACCTGCTGGATCGTCCACCTGCATTCCACCGTTACTGCTGAACACAAACAAAGAGAATTATTCTTTTTAGGCAATTAGCAAACAATTAATGCACAAATTTCAGTGTTTCAAAGTGGGAACACGAAGCAGAAAACCGGAAAACGCCGCCAGGTCAAACCGACACGATACACGATTGTTTCCAGAGGTCGCCGAAGACACAGCTGCACTTTTGGAGTTATGGTGCTTCCAAAAGCACTTTGAGCCGTGACAAAAACCTATTTCCATTTTTTTCCTCATTTGTGGTCCAGGAATGGCGTCAATTCTGGTGTCTCCTGGGGACTTTTGGAAACCTCTGATGTGCATCACGAACGTGTAATTTGTTTGAATCCAACATGTTTCCAACTAGTGAAGATGTTTCTCTTAATTGGCTTGTTTTTATCAGCTCGCATGGGACAAAAACACCGTTTCCGAGCTTTGGATTTCCTGCAAAAAAAACCCCTTTAACACAAATATTGATGATGTCTTTTGAGGGGAATACTTGCCAGGAAATGAGACCACAGTCAACAGGAAGTACTGGTCAACCAAACTTAGCAGCTGTTGACGGGGTATTTACTCCTACTGACCAGCCAAATGTGCCACATCTTGAATGGAAGAATTAACCCTCTCGTCTTTGCTAGAAAAACCCTAACGTCCTTTAAAGCGCAGGCTCCCTCTGGAAATGTTTTGATTCCCGAAGGGTCCTTTTTCAGTTATTTATCGAGGGCCTCGTGGTATTTGGGACATGCCATGTGAAAACGCGCAGCGGACTGCGGACCGCTGCCCCTGTTTACGTTTGCGTCGGGCGCCCTTACGCCGTGTTTGTTATCCCTGCGGATGGAAATAGACAGAGGCCGGAGTTTCGCACAGGAAAGGCTTTGTTGGCTGTCAGAGTTGTCACTGTGGGGGGAATCGTTGCTGCAAAACCACACTCGCATTCTGTACCCCGCATCCTTGATCAGGTCCGGGCTGGGAAGGACTGCTGGCATTCGGCGGCTTTTAATAGGAGACAACTGTGGAGAACAAAGGGAAAGACAAAAAGAAATCAAAGGCGCTCCTGACTCGGGGCCTTGGTGCTCGCCGCACATATTTCCTTTGTAGCCTTTGTCACCATTCTCATGGATATCTGGGGTGCATGTTGCTCAGTCAGCACGGGTTTCTGGCTGTGTATGTTTGTGTGAATGCGGCGTGCGGCCGAGCACTGTTGTGGTCGACGCCGCATACTTCCCGCCGAGGCGCGGCGTCGCGAGCCCGGTCAGAAATCCTCGGTGTTTTTGTTGTGTGCTGCCGACGGGTGTGGGAGCGAGACAGAGAGGAGACGCGGGGCAGAAGGAGAGGTTACCGCCAGTAAAGAGGGGCGATTGAAGGGAAGCGATCGCATGTGGGCCGCGGAACTGCTGAAAAAAGGGGGAGAAAGAATGTGGGGTGAACACAGGCGGCAGTGTGCTATAAATCTCACTGCAGGAAACGCACTCAAGATGTGATCAAACTCTCGAAAACGGTGGAAATCGGGCCAAAAATCGATGATTCTGCCGTGAAATCCGGAGCATTTCTGCTTCCTCCGACCCCTCTGACCCATAGAGACACCACCCAGTTCACAATGCCGGGCCAGACCTGAACAGTTCGTCCAGAAATACGTGATTTGATACAAGGGTTGGGAAATCCCGTGTGTTCGAGTGTGTGTCCACGAGTGTGAGGTTTTAAATAAGCAGCTGGTGGATTATAAAAGAACCGGTGTGTCCCTCGCGTCCGGAGGCTGTCGTCATACTTCCTGTATTTGGCCGACAGTGCGTGATGCCACTTCCTGTGCTCGGACCGTGACGCTACGCAGCTGCGGCAGGTTGCGCGGCGCTTCGAAGGAAGGGATGTAAGTAAGTCGCGCGGGACGGACGTGATTCCAGGAATTTAGGAGCACGTTTTCTAGAATAATCCTGTCACGATTCCCCCGGTGAAACTTCTCACACACAGATTTCCCAAAACCAGCCCCCCACTGGTCTGACTCACTGGTTTGACTCATTGTCAGCCCACTCTTTTCACATCCAAGCGTCTTCAGATGGAACGGACCCATTTTTGGGGTCGGTTCCCCCCTCCGAAGCTGCAGGGAGGGCGGCAGGCCCGCGCCGGCCGGCGTCGTGGCAGCTCACGCGCGTGTGCACCCATGTGGCGCGCTCGGCGCCGTTCCTCCTCGCCGTTCCTTCCACAATAATGGCACATTGTTTGCTTCATGGTCGCTCTGCGCACAGCTCACATGCTTCCTTCATTTGAGATGATGTAATGCCTGGAAGTGTTGTATTCCAACAGGAAATACTTTAAGGTACCGTTGCGCCGCACGCACGCACCCGGACGCGGACGGACAGACGGACACGTGCACTTAAAATGGTATTAGAAAGGTGAAACGGGCCTGTATCTGCCGGTTCCAACCCTCTCGGCTCTGTTGCGTCCGTAGTGTGTTAGCGTGACCTTGCTTGGCAGCCAGGCTGCCGGGACATGCGCTTCATTGACTGGGAAGTTTGGCAGCTCACCTCCCGCTTTCTGGCCACTCATTATCTGGACGGGGGGGGGAAGGACTCGCAGGAGGGACGCCTCCACGCCGATAGGCGCCGTTTGCAGACGTACACACGGAGCAAGACAAGCAGGAGTCAGTGTGAGAACTTAAGCCGAGCCTCTGCGCCAGTCACACAGATGTTCCTCTTGGCACCTCGGCAGGTTGCGATGGGGCGGCACAGGGGGCCTTTGTGGGGTCTCTGGGGCTGCCGAGGGCCAAACAGGGCCTCAGAGTCTGGTTGAGGGCTTCCTTTGTGGGACACAAAACATTGTCTGTGCTGGGAAAGGCCATGAGGATGGGAACGCTGCCCAGAGCTAGCCTGTGTTTGACTCTGAGTGTGTGTGTGTGTGTGCGTGTGCGTGTGTGTGTGTGTGTGTGTGTGTGTGTGTGTGTGTGTGTGAGACAGAGACAGAAAGAGTGCTGTATGGGGTGTGAGAGACACACCACAGTGTGATTAAGGGAATTTGAGTCAAGTTGTGTGAACATTTGCCGCAGCATCACCGCGTTGAGCTCCAAGTTTGAACATTCGAGACATATTTCACATTATAAAAATGCATTTTTGGGTCTCCCTCAAGTATTTAACGACTAACGGAGTGTTTATCACTCCCAAGTCTGGATAACTGTGGCTGTGCTTACTGGCAAATTAGGCAGAAAACGGAAAATTGAACCCTCGTATCCACATTCACTCCATTTCCCCCCCAAAATGTGACCTAAATTATTGATCTATTTTTACTGCACCACAACACGAAGTCAAAGTGACTTCAGAAATATGAAGCCATATTTTTTTTTTACGTCAACGTCAACAGCCAGTTAATCCTGGGATAATGTTGTCACCAGAGTCAGAGCAGACAGCCTAACGAGCAGCTCCACCCTGCATTTCTTTCAAATATGATAAGATATGGTGATGATGAAGGACCAGGAAACACGGCGGCTATTTTAAGCCTAGAGTATGGTCGTGCGCGTGCGCGTGCGCGTGCGCGTAACAGGGCAGGCGGTGGGAATGGATGAGGAATGTCAGAAAACCAAAGAAGGAGAAAGAATGAAAACAAAAAGTCAAGAAGTGGTTGAAAGAACTGAGGAGGAGAGGGTCTTAAAAAAGAGCCAGACTTGGTGGCTGAGGGGGGGGGGGACAGCAGACGTGGACAGTGCACACAAACACGGACCGCAGGAACATGTTAAGAGGGCAACATTAAGTGTTACAAAAGGGGGGGGGTTTGATAATGCTTCAACTCATGAGAGCCGTTTGGCCCCGGGCCCCGAGGTTCTCTGCGGTGAGCAGTATTTTATACGAGACAAGCGTGACCCTCAAGTACGATCGAGAATGTGCGAGTGTGCGTCAGTGTGTCCACTCTGCAAAACCGCCCTGGAAAGCCCCCGTTCCACCAGGAGCCGGTTCCGCGGGGCCAGCTGACTGCTGTCTCACCGGCTATTTTGGTCTTCAGACCAGATGAGGCTCGACCTGTTTGACCATCACCGAGCTTCATCCAGGAACTGGTCCTGGGCGGGATTCACAGGGGGCGAGAACCGGTGACCCGCTACATTTTCAGGGCGCAACCTTGTTCGGGACCCGGCTTGGTTGCCAGTAAAAGCAGAACCCTCATTGCTGGATCTGTTATTAGTTAATTACAACCCTCATGTTTCCCCTAAACGGCCCCGATCTGCTGCATTTAGGGTGGGAATGTTGGAGAGAGTAAATATAGCATCGAAAAAGTTTTATCTTCAAGACTACGTGCCACTAAGAGACACGTGCTGTGTGTTGGCGAGCCTGCCTACACACACACACACACACACACACACACACACACAGCAGTAGCTCCGGTAGCAGTGTTTAGTTTCCGCATGATGAGCGTGTAATCTGTGCAGGTTCCTGCCTGCTGCTTTGTCCTCCTCCCAGTCTGACTCGTCTGTCCGACCTGTGAGGGGGGTGGGGGGGGGAGGGATCGACTGTGTCCCTGTCATAACGCCGGATCACTGTCTACAATCTACTGACTCAAAGGGATGAGAGAGATGCCCTGGAGAGGTCGGTCTACGTCTCGGGTTGCGTATTCCGTCCCCGCCGCCGTTTCCTTGCCTGGTTTCGGTTGACGGCGTCGCTTTACAGCATCCGAGGACCCAAAAGAGAAAAAAAAAAAAACTTTTTGAATGTTTTCTCCAACTGCCCACAAACGAAGGCGGGGGAGATCAGGCGATGCGCTTCCCTGCCAGGTTATTTTGGTGCGCTCTGGCGCCTCCTTCCACCTCTCGTTATCTGCCCCGATCCAGGGTCTAATCAGCCGCCACCTGCGCCGCCGCTCAGCTTTAGCAGGCTAAATCCAGGCGGATCAGAGCCGAACACGGTGGGATTACGGCGCAGTTTAACACGCGCGGTTCAGGCTTTTCGGAGACGCCTCCCACGTGGACAGTCGACCCATTTAGCCTTGATTAAGTGGCACCTTTTAATTATGGTTTCCATCTTCCTTTCGAAGCTATTCCCCCTGGTTCCTTTAGCGCAAACGTTTTAATGAAGAGATTTTCCGATCATTTGAGGCATGAAGAATATGGCGATGCTAATGACCGCTGCAGCCTGAAGTGAAACCACTTGAGTTTCACTTTTTTTGGCAGCTCCGGGGAATCATTTGGGGCTAATGAGGAATATTTGATAGCTCTAGAGCTCCTCATATTCAGCAGACTGGTGTCTGAGCAGGAGCCGCAGCGCTGGGAACAAAAAGCTTACCTGCCCCTGCGGGGAATATCGACCATCTTTGGCTCAAAGGGAAGGACAGAAGCTAAAGGGTTCAAGCGTGTCGTGTTTCATGTGTGTTTTTCCCTCTTCGCCCCAGGAGCGGAGAAGCTGCCACCTAAACAGGACTGGCAAGAACAACAAATGAAGGTCGCCACATTTTCATTTGAAAGAAAAGCAGGAAGCTTCCAGCATGAATGCCAACGGTTCAAAGAGCTGCGGGGAAGGTGCGCTCGCACGCCTGCGCACACACGCGCACACACACACACACATTATGTCATCCGATTTAAACAAACACGAGGCCTCATGGGCCCTTACAAGACCGTGTTCGTGGTTACCGAGGCCACCAGTTGCCATCCACACACACACACACACATATGCTATAGCATCCATGAGATACTCCTGCTTGTTGTGCCCCACACACACACACACACACACACACACACACACACACACACACACACATATGCTATAGCATCCATGAGATACTCCTGCTTGTTGTGCCACACACACACACACACACACACACATGCTGTAGCATCCATGAGATACTCCTGCTTGTTGTGCCACACACACACGCACACACACACACACAGGGACACACACAGCCCCGTGCTGCCTCTGTTTCACCAGCATGTAATGCGTACAGCCACACAGGAGAAGCCTTGTGTGCAAGGGGTCGTAACAACTGCGGCAGTAGCTGTATGGTGACCTTTCACCCCTGACAGCATGGGAAAGTGGATGCACTCAGCTGTTAGGACCCCAGTGGGGGCCGGTTCCCCCTCGGTACTAGTCAAATGGTGATTGGGCATCAATGGGAAGAGACCCAGAATGCTCAGCAAGGAATGCTGTAAATGCACAAGTACACATAACAAGAAGATCTGCATAATTTATGCACGCACACGCACACACATAAACATGAAGTCAGTGTTGAACACACACACACAACGTTACATCTCTGTGGTACTGATGAGTTTATGCACATTTATGCAAATACATTCAATCAATCAATCTTTATATAGCGTCTGTTACAATTGTTTGTAGGTGCTTAACAGAATCCCAGGGCCTGACCCCCCAACAAGCAACTGTGGCAAGGAAAAACTCCCCTTTAACAGGAAGAAACCTTGAGCAGGACCAGGCTCGTGTAGGGGGACCCTCCTGCTGATGGCCGGCTGATTTAAGATTCTCTTCTTGAAAAGTACAAAGATCTGCTTTTAATTCCACCATCAGGTTCACTCGAGCACCCAAACGCGCACACAAAGACTGCACAGGTTTTTCAGACCCTTTAAGACTAAGACCAAAAAATATTTTTGCCCACGGCTTCTGGTTCTCACAGTCTCCAGTCTCTGTAGGAATGCTAAGTATCCAGGAGCCCCCCCCGGCGGAGCAGCCGATGGTAAGGACGGTGATTTAAGGCAGCCCTGGTTGTTCCCATGTCACACACTCTGAAAGAGGGTACGTGGAGGCGCGATATATTATGTGACAAGCCCGTGGAGATGTCGCTCCTCATCACCTCACACACAGTTCTTGCCAGCCCGTCACCAAGGGTAGTTCAAGTCCATTTCAGGGGTTCCTACCAAACAGAATGCTATGGGTTAGTGTTCTGTACAGAGCAGGATAGAACCGATGAGCTACCTGAACCTGGCACGGAGGCTTCAGAGTTTTAAAAATGCACATAAACATTAGGCTATAAATCCACTCTGCTGTGTATGAAATCAATGGATTTGGACACACACACATTCTCACCAGGCTGGTTGGAACAGGTCACCGAACACACCCTCCTTCGATCCTCAGACAGCTGGGACCTACAGACTCACAGATGCACAGGCGAGGCCGGTAAGGAGCGGAGGGGGCGTGCACATGCGCGCGCATGTGTGACCCTGTCACCGATCCACATGTCAATACGAGCTCCGCGGGTCTGTGTGTGCGCGTGCTGCGGTGTGTGCAGGGATCGGCAGCTGAGCGTGATTAATATTTCACAGCTAACAAATGGTCACACGGGCAGCTCTGTCTGTGTGCGTCTGTGTGCGTCTGTGGGAGTGTGTGTGTTGACCTATGAAGGTGGATTATAATGTCTGACACTTGAGCCAATTCAAAAGTGAATTTCAACAAATACAATTAGTGAATTAAATTTTTGAATAGTTTTGTTGAGCTGTCGCTGTGCGCGCTGCAGTCGTGCAGCTGTCTCTTCTCTCTCGCTCATCTAGCTTATAAAACTGAAATGAAAAATTAAAAATGAATAAAATAACGTAAAAAATATCTATAAATAAGGCAAAAAAACTTGCTAGAAGAACACAGTCGTGATACCGTTGTGCTGCCGTCGTGATGTCGTTGTGCTATGCCTTCTCTCTGGCTTATGTAGCTTATAAAACTGAAATTAAAAATTAAAAATGAATAAAATAACGGAAAAATATCTATAAATAAAGGCAAAAAAACTTGCTAGAATAACACAGTCGTGATACCGTTGTGCTGCCGTCGTGATGTCGTTGTGCCGTCTCTTCTCTCTGGCTTATCTACCTTATAAAACTGAAATTAAAAATCAAAAATGAATAAAATAACGTAAAAATATCTATAAATAAGGCAAAAAACAGTTGCTAGAATAACACTCGTGATACCGTTGTGCTGCCGTTGTGCCGTCTCTTCTCTCTGCCTTATCTAGCTTATAAAACTGAAATGAAAAATCAAAAATTAAAAGAATAACATCAAATAAAAATATGAATAAGGCAAAAAAAGTTGCGAGAACAAGTTAATAATAATAATATTAATAGTTGCTGTCGCCGTGCAGCCGTCGTGATGTCCTTGTGCTGTCTCTTCTCTCTAGCTTAGCTTATAAAACTGAAATCAAAAATCAAAAATGAATAAAATAACGTAAAAAACTGATATAAATAAGGCAAAAAAACTTGCTAGAATAACAAAGTCGTGATACCGTTGTGCTGCCGTCGTGATGTCGTTGTGCTATGCCTTCTCTCTGGCTTATCTACCTTATAAAACTGAAATGAAAAATCAAAAATGAATAGAATAACAAAAGAAAATATATAAATAAGGCAAAAAAAAGTTACTAGAATAACACAGTCGTGATACCGTTGTGCTGCCGTTGTGCCGTCTCTTCTCTCTGGCTTATGTAGCTTATAAAACTGAAATGAAAAATTAAAAATGAATAAAATAACGTAACAAATTTATATAAATAAGGCAAAAAACATTTGCTAGAATAACAAAGTCGTGATACCGTTGTGCTGCCGTCGTGATGTCGTTGTGCTATGCCTTCTCTCTGGCTTATGTAGCGTATAAAACTGAAATTAAAAATTAAAAATGAATAGAATAACGTAAAAAATATCTATAAATAAGGCAAAAAAACTTGCTAGAATAACACAGTCGTGATACCGTTGTGCTGCCATCGTGCTGCTGTCGTGCCATCTCTTCTCTCTGGCTTATGTAGCTTATAAAACTGAAATGAAAAATCAAAAATGAATAAAATAACGTAAAAAATTTATATAAATAAGGCAAAAAACATTTGCTAGAATAACAAAGTCGTGATACCGTTGTGCTGCCGTCGTGATGTCGTTGTGCTATGCCTTCTCTCTGGCTTATGTAGCTTATAAAACTGAAATTAAAAATTAAAAATGAATAAAATAACGGAAAAATATCTATAAATAAAGGCAAAAAGACTTGCTAGAATAACACAGTCGTGATACCGTTGTGCTGCCGTCGTGATGTCGTTGTGCTATGCCTTCTCTCTGGCTTATGTAGCTTATAAAACTGAAATGAAAAATCAAAAATGAATAAAATAACGTAAAAATATCTATAAATAAGGCAAAAAACAGTTGCTAGAATAACACTCGTGATACCGTTGTGCTGCCGTTGTGCCGTCTCTTCTCTCTGCCTTATCTAGCTTATAAAACTGAAATGAAAAATCAAAAATTAAAAGAATAACATCAAATAAAAATATGAATAAGGCAAAAAAAGTTGCGAGAATAAGTTAATAATAATATTAATAGTTGCTGTCGCCGTGCAGCCGTCGTGATGTCCTTGTGCTGTCTCTTCTCTCTAGCTTAGCTTATAAAACTGAAATCAAAAATCAAAAATGAATAAAATAACGTAAAAAAATTGATATAAATAAGGCAAAAAAACTTGCTAGAATAACACAGTTGTGATACCGTTGTGCTGCCGTCGTGATGTCGTTGTGCTATGCCTTCTCTCTGGCTTATCTACCTTATAAAACTGAAATGAAAAATCAAAAATGAATAGAATAACAAAAGAAAATATATAAATAAGGCAAAAAAAAGTTACTAGAATAACACAGTCGTGATACCGTTGTGCTGCCGTTGTGCCGTCTCTTCTCTCTGCCTTATCTAGCTTATAAAACTGAAATGAAAAATTCAAAGAATAACATCAAATAAAAATATGAATAAGGCAAAAAAAAGTTGTGAGAATAAGTTAATAATAATATTATTAATAGTTGCTGTCGCCGTGCTGCCGTCGTGATGTCGTTGTGCTATGCCTTCTCTCTGGCTTATGTAGCTTATAAAACTGAAATTCAAAATTCAAAATGAATAAAATAACGTAAAAAATATATATATAAATAAGGCAAAAAAACTTGCTAGAATAACACAGTCGTGATACCGTCGTGCTGCCGTCGTGCTGCCGTTGTGCCGTCTCTTCTCTGGTTTATGTAGCTTTTAAAACTGAAATGAAAAATGGATAGAATAACATCAAATAAAAATATAAATAAGGCAAAAAAAAGTTTTTAGAATAAGTCAGTCGTGATGCTGTTGTGATGCAGTTTTGTGTTGCTTTTTTTACGCGTACTCGTATCATTTAACGCCTCCTGTTCCTGTTGACATGTGCTGCTCCTACATGGGCCAGAACACCCTGTATTATCAAAGAGCAAGATCCCAACCTGGCAACCTTTGGGCCAGATGTGTTGAAAGTCTGCTTTAAATGTTTTTAGAACATTAAAGCCTCTTTTCTAATCTGGAGCAGGGCGTCGCATGTTTGGGACAGCTGATAAATGAACGCCAGAGTTAATACAGTTATCTTTGTGCTGTTGCACACATCAAAATCCCAAATCTTTATCCCATGTGAAAGTTCTCCCTGGTGGCAATAGCTTTGATGGGGCCTTTGATGTGAAGGAGTCCCGGCAATAATGGCGATGATGGCGACTGATAAGAACCGGCTGAACGGCATCGGGGATCAGAAGCGCCGAATGGAGGCCAAACTGGATGCGGCCCCGGGCTGTTTGATAATTAAAGGGAGGGGTTGGAACACTGGTGATAAGGACAAGTGGCAATTGTGTGTCGAAGGGTGTACACTTCCAGTGAACCGGCGTTTGTTTGGGGTTGGTGCGTGTGCGTTAAGAGACAGAGATGTCAAAGTTCGTAGCAGGTGGTGAAATGTTACCAAAGCTGTCGATCCGATTAGGCCGGATCCGGAAAAGGAAGGAGAAGTGACGCGTAGAGACAGAGGAGCTTTAACTGCCAACATGCGACAAACGCGCAGTAGCTTCAAGGTATTGAGGCGGGTGTTTGTGGGCTTTAACCTGAGGTTTTTTCCTCATTTAACAGGAAGTGAGTTGGATGATGGAAAACATTCATTTAGAGTCACAAGACTCCAAATTACAGTAAAAAGGATAAAAATCAGGGACAAAATAGATGAAAGAGAAGAAACGTGGAAGATCTTTGAACCAAAACAACAGCGATGCTGCATGAAGACTGTGTGTGTGTGTGCGCGCGCGTGTGTGTGTGTGTGAGAAAGAGAGAGAGGCTATTGGCATAAACTAGAGCTGGCAGAGCGGAATCAATTACTGACCAGCGAGGATTTTCCCACAAGCTTCAACCGGTGGGAAAACAGGAGCTCCTCCACATGCGTCTGTCCGTGCCTGTGTGTGAGTGTGTGTGTGTGTGTGTGTGTGTGTGTGAGTGTGTGTGTGACAGATACAGAGAGAAAACTTGTGTCTGAGCATGTTCAGATGTGTGTGCACGTGTTTATGAGTACTCTCAATGGGTGCAAGTGTTAGTGATTACTGCGTGTGTGCATGTTTGTGTGTGTGTGGGTGGGTGCCAAAGTCCACATTCTACAAGCAAAGTGAGGACATTTTGGATTGTTTGAAGGTTAAGGCTTGGTTTTAAGGTTGGGGTTAGAAGGGTTTTGGTCAGAGTGGGTGGGGGTCAGTTGGGATGGTTGGGGTTTGGGTCAGGAGCTGGAGAACGCATTAGTTCTATGAAAGCCCTCACAAAGATAGGAAGACAAGGATGTGTGTGGGTGTGTGGCCTTCAGGTTCTGTCAGAGAAAGATTTTAACAATATAACAAGCAGGAAGTCTCACCAGACCCACCTGAATATTTAACTGGTGTAGTGTCTCCCTCCCTGTGAGCTGGTCTCCATGGTCATATCTTCACCTCCTCGGGGCAGAACCTGGCACGGGACGGCAGGTTTCACATTATTGTTCTATCTGTGGTTCTAGAATGTTGCATGTGTGTGTTGTTCTTTCATTGGTCTAATTGTTCTGTTCAGTTCTGGACTCTATAGAGGTGCTGCTGCGCTACACTGCCGCAGGAAGCGGTGGAAGGCAGGATAACATTGGCCTGGATTCAGGGCTTGGCGGCCCAGGGGATACTGCCTCTAAAATCCAATCAAGCAGACATCTCGACTCTTGTCATTGTTGGGTGTTACAGCAACGCCGCCTCGGTGACTAGACAGAACCGAGCGAGAGCGAGAGCGAGAGCGAGAGAGAGAGAGAGAGAGAGAGAGATCCCTAAACTCTTCATCCAGAACAACACACTCATGCACACGTTGTGGTTGTTACACACAGAACAGGAATTCACACATTTAAATGACAGGAAATGAAACGTTACGTGGACACAGACAAGATGAAATCTTATGGTTTGTTCTTCACCTCCCCCCCGTTTAGATTCCTTGTCGTTTGTTCCTCTTCTGTGTATATTTATTGAGCCAGAACAATCAGCAGTCTGACCTTATCACGAGCTCGCACCTTCAGCTGGACAACAGCGGCCACTAGTGGCGATTTGAGGAAGTGTTGTTGTTTCCCAGACGTTCAGCGATAAAAGATCCACTTTAAATGACAAGGCGCGTAATATTAGTGTCAATTAAACTGGAAGCAAATAATTTAATTTTAAATAAGAGTGATAGTTTAGACCAGAATGAACTGGGACCAGTATTATGAGATGGTATCGTTTGTATTACAAAAAAACATACAGGGCATTTTTGCCTTCTTATTTTTGAACGATTATCTGATAATCTCACCTGCTCGGGCCACGTCCGAGTATACACGCAGTGTGTGGTGCTGCCATGTTTGCTGTGTTTGGACGTGGTCTCGGGGGCTCCCTCCCTCTTTATTTCCTCACTTTCTTTCTTTGGACACAGCAGGCCAAAGAAAGCTTCACACTCTCTCCGGTCGGCCGCCCCAGACGGAGCTGCGCAGGAACACCTCTAACAGCCACATTCCTTCGACTCGGACAAACAAAATTCGCTCAAGGATGATCGTTAGCAGCGAGCATTTGCTGTGGGTTTGTGTTAAACACCGGAGGTGCTAAATTTACCAAAGGAGAAATATATCACATTTTGGATGAATGATTAGTGGAGGATTTATACTGATGATTATAGTCTCTAAGAGCAGCTTCCTCTCCACTATTATTCCTGCTTTTACGAACTCAGAAAGTATTGGATAGGACACTTGTTGCCGTGACGTCAGCATGTTTGTGTGTGTTTTTGACTCACGGTTGTTTCTTACGATTTTGGCATCTCGCTGTTTCCTGAAATGAACAAATGTCAGCACTCTTTTAGCTCATGGAAGGAAAATGATGCCATGTTTCACCACCTGAGAAGACACACACTCACACACACCGACACTACTTACTGGTGTGTGTGGGCATGTTTATTTGTGTGTGGTGTGTGCGTGTGTGTGTGTGCTTTTGTCAAGCTCCCGGCGCTGACACAGTAAACTGATATGAGGGGTTCTGAGCGCTCTCTCTTACACGCACACACACACACACACACACACACACACACACACACACACACACACACACACACACACACACACACACACTCTACAGAGGGAGAAGAGAGCACTGGAGGAGCCACACTCACACGGAGATTGAGTTACAGCTGAATTAGATCTGAACTGTGGGAACCACCACCTTCTTTTAAACACACACACACACGCGCACACACACACACACACACACAGAGGTGTTGTCACTTGTTGTCATTGCTTGACACCAATGCGACACACGCTGCAGTGATATATATGTGTACACAATGTTGGCACGAGCAAGACCACACTAAGGCACGCACATGCGCGTTCACACACACACACACACACACACACACACACACACACGCTAATCATAAACCGCCACATATAGACACGGACTGTCCCTCACAGTCAAACACACACACACCGCACAGCGTCAGAAACACTGATGCTCCAGCATGAGAGCGCGTCTGTTCCTGTGTGATGCGCCTGTGTTCAAACAGACCGAGTCATCTTACCTGGCTCGCAAACAGAATGTGCGCGTGCGCCACAGCACACGTGTGTTAATCTCGTTAGCTCTGGGTGGGGGTGGGGGGGGTTGGCGGCGGCCCTAAATTAGGCAACTCTGGAGGAGAAAGGAGAAAGACCATCAAAGCACATGCCGGGAGACCCTTCACGTCTTCATTTTTGTTTTCACATGGTAATGCAGGTGTGTGTGTGTGTGTGTGTGTGTGTGTGTGTGCGTGTGTGTGTGTGAAAGAGGGGGGTGAGACGAGTGTGTTGGAACATTTGCTGTAAATAATAGTGAGAGTGGAATGCCACAACACTGCGCCAGCCTGGGCAACAAGCAGAGAGGAGCCCAACAGTCGAGGCGCCCCTCGGTCCCCAAAGGGCAGTTTTCAAGCTGGTGGGGGGCAACCCACAACCCGCTAGGGGGCCCCAGCATTATGACAGGGGGCCGTGGAGCTCCTGCAAACAGTGTTTCCACTGTCAAGTTACGGCAGATGGTACTAATTTTAGTACCAACCACCGAGGAGGGTGGTTTGAAAATAAACAATACACAAACAATCTGCAGCACAATAAAAAATAATTTTATCTCCTAAAGAGGGCACTGCAAAAAAAAAAGTTCAGGAACCACGGCTAGAGAGAATTGTAAAAATGGCTAACAGCCCGGGGGTAATTAAACAAGGCTGGGGACAAGGACCAGGACAAGGACCAGGACCAGGACAAGGACCAGGACAAGGACCAGGACCAGGTACCACCCTAAAGGTGGCAGCAAATGCACAATTCTGTCTGTGGTATCACAATTGCCCTTCTGGATTTTACAAAGAATTATGGAAGACAACATTAAGAGACACATGAAGACATGTGGGAGTAAAAGAGACAGCAAAAAAGAAAAATGCTGTGAGATGTTTTGTCTCGTTGCCAAGGATGTTCTTCCACATCCCAAAACAGCTGTTTTTCCAAGCAAACAATCAAATACAGCCACAGAACCAAGACCTCATCCAGGCGAGGGAACGCACGTACGAAGCACGTCGAAACCTACAAATTTTCCTTTTTTCCATTTAAAAATTTGATTCACATTTTTCAAACATGAGTTCTACTGACCTGCATTTTTAAGAGGGCCATTTAACCCCAACCACACCACCACTTCAGTATTTTAATCTGATTTTAAGCTTTGATCGGCCCATTGAGGCTTTGATTTTGTAAAAGTAAAGGATTCGAAAGATAAACTAACTGTACTTCGTTGAAAAAAAGCGCCCCCAGAATCCATTAAATCCTTTACGAGTAGTCTAAAAAGTGGATGGTTTGACCTGAAGTTTCCCTAAAACACCATGGAGGCGGGGCTAGTTCCTATTCCGCAGCCCCCCACTAGAGGGCAGCTGTGCTGTTTTTGTATCATTGAGGTGAAATTAAATTTGGTCAAACAGACCCCACCAGTCACGTCTGAAACCCAATAAAACTGATTCCTGAGCAAATATTTGTTTCCCCTCAACATTTTATCTTCCACTTTTCGCGTAAATCTCGTGGCCTTTCTTTCCAGGCAGGACGGCGGGAAAGATAAGTGCTGCACGGATGCTGAGTGTGAATGTGGCCCACGTGGAGCGACATTAAGCCGCCCTGCTGGGAACACTTTTGACACGAGAGCTCCATTTGTCCGATCGCCGGCGCCGACCCGGTCGCAGCGGGTTTCACCGGAGATAATAGTGATCTGAGGATAATCTTCTCCATTAATGTTTGCTCTCCGTTTGACCCCTGCGTGCCTCACGATGAAGAGAACAGCACTCTCTGTCTACCTCACACACACACACACACACACACACACACACACACACACACGCACGCACACACACACACACACACACACATTACCTGTCTTTCTTCCTGATTTTTGATGCCCAACCCACAATGACACCAGAAACACCAAGGGAGGGAAAAGGAACAGCAAACAAACTCTCCACAGGCCCGGGGCTCCGGTTTCAGCCTTCCGTCCGCCTGTGGCTGGGGGGCCATGGGAACACAGAGTGCCAAGGGCCTCTGTGTCAATAAGGAGCAGCAGTTCAACACAATGGGGGCCTGCCTGCAGACAACACCGCTGACAGACACCCACACAAAGGAGCCTGTGAATGGGACGGAGGCCCGCGCACGCCCTCGCACGCACGTGAACGAACGAACGAACAAACACACACACACACGTGCATCCGCAGGAAAGAATAGAGCAGTGTGTGGTTACCCACAGAGATGATGTTTGAGGGATGCTCACTCTGAACTACAGCAAACTACTGCAGTTATATAATGATGATGATGGAAAAATGAACTGTCATACGTTACCTGTACGTTAGAGAGAAACCATCTAGAGCAACGATGTGATGCACCTCCTCCAGAGCCTCCCGGGTCAGCAGCAGGTTCCTCTGGAGCCACTACCACCCTGCAGATGACCCTATTGGGGTGTGTTTCCCCATGAGGTCGCTGTCCTTTGCAGCCACAACTAGCGGCTAGACGTCTGCTAGCTTGTTGATGACCCTTGGCCCTCTCACTCCTGCCGCCACCCTGCTGTCAGGTATTTAAGGTGCTTGGACTCACCTGCTTGTTCCTCCTACAGTACGGTACATTCCGCAATCCGTCCCTAAGACCTTTAGGACCAAACGCTTCGTGTGGGAATGGCCAGGGCTAAGGCCAGGACTAAGGCCAGGACCAAGGCCAGAACTAAGGCTAGGACTAAGGCCAGGACTAAGGCCAGGACCAAGGCCAGGACTAAGGCCAGGACCAAGGCCAGAACTAAGGCTAGGACTAAGGCCAGGACTAAGGCCAGGAATAAGGCCAGGACTAAGGCCAGTACAAGATGGAAAGGAAAGGAGTCTTTATTTGATTTACCAGATATCATTAACTGAGTTAATTCAGTCCATCTTTGTTTAGATAGCGTCTGGTATAATATCTCTACAAACCTGGGCCTGAGCCCTAAACCACCAACAGTCGTGAAGAAAAACTCCCTTTTAACAGGAAGAAACCCTGAGCAGGTCCAGGCTCAAGGGGGGGGGGGGCGATTGCAGCCAAGAGCTAAACTGCAGTTATAGAATGATGATGATGGGAAAATGAACTGTCATACGTTACCTCTACGTTAGAGAGAAACCATCTAGAGCAACGATGTGATGCACCTCCTCCAGAGCCTCCCGGGTCAGCAGCAGGTTCCTCTGGAGCCACCACCACCCTGCAGCTGACCCTATTGGGGTGTGTTTCCCTGTTAAGGTGCTTGGACTCACCTGCTTGTTCCTCCTACAGTACGGTACATTCCGTAATCAGTCCCTGAGACCTTTAGGAACAAACGCTTCGTGTGGGAATGGCCAGGACAAAAACCATGACTAAGGCCAGGACCAGGGCCAGGACCAAGGCCAGGACTAAGGCCAGGACCAAGGCCAGAACTAAGGCTAGGACTAAGGCCAGGACTAAGGCCAGTACCAAGGCCAGGACCAAGGCCAGCACTAAGGCCAGGACCAAGGCCAGGACTAAGGCTAGGACCAAGGCCAGGACTAAGGCCAAGACTAAGGCCAGAACTAAGGCTAGGACCAAGGCCAGGACTAAGGCTAGGACTAAGGCCAGGACCAAGGCCAGGACTAAGGCCAGGACCAAGGCCAGGACTAAGGCCAGGACCAAGGCCAGAACTAAGGCTAGGACCAAGGCCAGGACTAAGGCCAGGAATAAGGCCAGGACTAAGGCCAGTACAAGATGGAAAGGAAAGGAGTCTTTACTTGATTTACCAGATATCATTAACTGAGTTAATTCAGTCCATCTTTGTTTAGATAGCGTCTGGTATAATATCTCTACAAACCTGGGCCTGAGCCCTAAACCACCAACAGTGGTGAAGAAAAACTCCCTTTTAACAGGAAGAAACCTTGAGCAGGTCCAGGCTCAAGGGGAGGGAGGGGGGGGGGGGGGGGGGGGGCGACAGCAGCCAAGAGCTAAACTGCAGTTATATAATGATGATGATGGAAAAATGAACTGTCATACGTTACCTCTACATTAGAGAGAAACCATCTAGAGCAACGATGTGATGCACCTCCTCCAGAGCCTCCCGGGTCAGCAGCAGGTTCCTCTGGAGCCACCACCACCCTGCAGCTGACCCTATTGGGGTGTGTTTCCCTGTTAAGGTGCTTGGACTTACCTGCTTGTTCCTCCTACAGTACGGTACATTCCGTAATCCGTCCCTGAGACCTTTAGGAACAAACGCTTCGTCTCGGGTCAGGAAATAGAGGCAGGTGATTTAGTATTTACTGAAATAAGAAAGGGGGCATTTTTAGGGAAACCTGTTCGATTGATTGTTATTTTGCAGTTTGTCTACCTCACTGGGTTTGTACATTACAATACATTAATCCACTATAAAGCTTTGACGTGCACTTTTGGCCTTTCATCATTTAGCAAAAGCAAAGTCTTTAAAATACTAGTTTTTACCTTTATTGTGGTGGGAATAACAAAGCAACCTACATTAATAAGAAGGTTTGATGGCTTTAACATATTTTAGAAAAATAAAAGCTTTAAGTGGGAATTGCCAGGACTAAGGCCAGGACCAAGGCCAGGACCAAGGCCAGAACTAAGGCCAGGACCAAGGTCAGGACTAAGGCCAGGACCAAGGCCAGGACTAAGGCCAGGACTAAGGCTATGACTAAGGCCAGGACCAAGGCCAGGACTAAGGCCAGGACTAAGGCCAGGACCAAGGCCAGAACTAAGGCTAGGACCAAGGCCAGGACTAAGGCCAGGAATAAGGCCAGTACAAGATGGAAAGGAAAGGAGTCTTTACTTGATTTACCAGATATCATTAACTGAGTTAATTCAGTCCATCTTTGTTTAGATAGCATCTGGTATAATATCTCTACAAACCTGGGCCTGAGCCCTAAACCACCAACAGTGGTGAAGAAAAACTCCCTTTTAACAGGAAGAAACCTTGAGCAGGTCCAGGCTCAGGGGGCTGGAGGGAAGGGGGGTGTCGATTGCAGCCAAGAGCTAAACTGCAGTTATATAATGATGATGATGGAAAAATGAACTGTCATACGTTACCTCTACGTTAGAGAGAAACCATCTAGAGCAACGATGTGATGCACCTCCTCCAGAGCCTCCCGGGTCAGCAGCAGGTTCCTCTGGAGCCACCACCACCCTGCAGCTGACCCTATTGGGGTGTGTTTCCCTGTTAAGGTGCTTGGACTCACCTGCTTGTTCCTCCTACAGTACAGTACATTCCGTAATCAGTCCCTGAGACCTTTAGGACCAAACGCTTCGTGTGGGAATGGCCAGGACAAAAGCCATGACTAAGGCCAGGACCAGGGCCAGGACCAAGGCCAGGACTAAGGCCAGGACCAAGGCCAGAACTAAGGCTAGGACTAAGGCCAGGACTAAGGCCAGGACTAAGGCCAGTACCAAGGCCAGGACCAAGGCCAGCACTAAGGCCAGGACCAAGGCCAGGACTAAGGCCAAGACTAAGGCCAGAACTAAGGCTAGGACCAAGGCCAGGACTAAGGCTAGGACTAAGGCCAGGACCAAGGCCAGGACTAAGGCCAGGACCAAGGCCAGGACTAAGGCCAGGACCAAGGCCAGAACTAAGGCTAGGACCAAGGCCAGGACTAAGGCCAAGACTAAGGCCAGAACTAAGGCTAGGACCAAGGCCAGGACTAAGGCTAGGACTAAGGCCAGGACCAAGGCCAGGACTAAGGCCAGGACCAAGGCCAGGACTAAGGCCAGGACCAAGGCCAGAACTAAGGCTAGGACCAAGGCCAGGACTAAGGCCAGGAATAAGGCCAGGACTAAGGCCAGTACAAGATGGAAAGGAAAGGAGTCTTTACTTGATTTACCAGATATCATTAACTGAGTTAATTCAGTCCATCTTTGTTTAGATAGCGTCTGGTATAATATCTCTACAAACCTGGGCCTGAGCCCTAAACCACCAACAGTGGTGAAGAAAAACTCCCTTTTAACAGGAAGAAACCTTGAGCAGGTCCAGGCTCAAGGGGAGGGGGGGGGGGGGGGGGCGACAGCAGCCAAGAGCTAAACTGCAGTTATATAATGATGATGATGGAAAAATGAACTGTCATACGTTACCTCTACGTTAGAGAGAAACCATCTAGAGCAACGATGTGATGCACCTCCTCCAGAGCCTCCCGGGTCAGCAGCAGGTTCCTCTGGAGCCACCACCACCCTGCAGCTGACCCTATTGGGGTGTGTTTCCCTGTTAAGGTGCTTGGACTCGCCTGCTTGTTCCTCCTACAGTACAGTACATTCCGTAATCAGTCCCTGAGACCTTTAGGACCAAACGCTTCGTGTGGGAATGGCCAGGACAAAAGCCATGACTAAGGCCAGGACCAGGGCCAGGACCAAGGCCAGGACCAAGGCCAGCACTAAGGCCAGGACCAAGGCCAGGACCAAGGCCAGGACTAAGGCCAAGACTAAGGCCAGAACTAAGGCTAGGACCAAGGCCAGGACTAAGGCTAGGACTAAGGCCAGGACCAAGGCCAGGACTAAGGCCAGGATCAAGGCCAGGCCTAAGGCCAGGACCAAGGCCAGAACTAAGGCTAGGACCAAGGCCAGGACTAAGGCCAGGAATAAGGCCAGGACTAAGGCCAGGACCAAGGCCAGGACTAAGGCCAGGACCAAGGCCAGAACTAAGGCTAGGACCAAGGCCAGGACTAAGGCCAGGAATAAGGCCAGGACTAAGGCCAGTACAAGATGGAAAGGAAAGGAGTCTTTACTTGATTTACCAGATATCATTAACTGAGTTAATTCAGTCCATCTTTGTTTAGATAGCGTCTGGTATAATATCTCTACAAACCTGGGCCTGAGCCCTAAACCACCAACAGTGGTGAAGAAAAACTCCCTTTTAACAGGAAGAAACCTTGAGCAGGTCCAGGCTCAAGGGGAGGGAGGGGGGGGGGGGGGGGGCAACAGCAGCCAAGAGCTAAACTGCAGTTATATAATGATGATGATGGAAAAATGAACTGTCATACGTTACCTCTACGTTAGAGAGAAACCATCTAGAGCAACGATGTGATGCACCTCCTCCAGAGCCTCCCGGGTCAGCAGCAGGTTCCTCTGGAGCCACCACCACCCTGCAGCTGACCCTATTGGGGTGTGTTTCCCTGTTAAGGTGCTTGGACTTACCTGCTTGTTCCTCCTACAGTACGGTACATTCCGTAATCCGTCCCTGAGACCTTTAGGAACAAACGCTTCGTCTCGGGTCAGGAAATAGAGGCAGGTGATTTAGTATTTACTGAAATAAGAAAGGGGGCATTTTTAGGGAAACCTGTTCGATTGATTGTTATTTTGCAGTTTGTCTACCTCACTGGGTTTGTACATTACAATACATTAATCCACTATAAAGCTTTGACGTGCACTTTTGGCCTTTCATCATTTAGCAAAAGCAAAGTCTTTAAAATACTAGTTTTTACCTTTATTGTGGTGGGAATAACAAAGCAACCTACATTAATAAGAAGGTTTGATGGAACATATTTTAGAAAAATAAAAGCTTTAAGTGGGAATTGCCAGGACTAAGGCCAGGACCAAGGCCAGGACCAAGGCCAGAACTAAGGCCAGGACCAAGGTCAGGACTAAGGCCAGGACCAAGGCCAGGACTAAGGCCAGGACTAAGGCTATGACTAAGGCCAGGACCAAGGCCAGGACTAAGGCCAGGACTAAGGCCAGGACCAAGGCCAGAACTAAGGCTAGGACCAAGGCCAGGACTAAGGCCAGGAATAAGGCCAGTACAAGATGGAAAGGAAAGGAGTCTTTACTTGATTTACCAGATATCATTAACTGAGTTAATTCAGTCCATCTTTGTTTAGATAGCATCTGGTATAATATCTCTACAAACCTGGGCCTGAGCCCTAAACCACCAACAGTGGTGAAGAAAAAACTCCCTTTTAACAGGAAGAAACCTTGAGCAGGTCCAGGCTCAGGGGGCTGGAGGGAAGGGGGGTGTCGATTGCAGCCAAGAGCTAAACTGCAGTTATATAATGATGATGATGGAAAAATGAACTGTCATACGTTACCTCTACGTTAGAGAGAAACCATCTAGAGCAACGATGTGATGCACCTCCTCCAGAGCCTCCCGGGTCAGCAGCAGGTTCCTCTGGAGCCACCACCACCCTGCAGCTGACCCTATTGGGGTGTGTTTCCCTGTTAAGGTGCTTGGACTCACCTGCTTGTTCCTCCTACAGTACAGTACATTCCGTAATCAGTCCCTGAGACCTTTAGGAACAAACGCTTCGTGTGGGAATGGCCAGGACAAAAACCATGACTAAGGCCAGGACCAGGGCCAGGACCAAGGCCAGGACTAAGGCCAGGACCAAGGCCAGAACTAAGGCTAGGACTAAGGCCAGGACTAAGGCCAGTACCAAGGCCAGGACCAAGGCCAGCACTAAGGCCAGGACCAAGGCCAGGACTAAGGCTAGGACCAAGGCCAGGACTAAGGCCAAGACTAAGGCCAGAACTAAGGCTAGGACCAAGGCCAGGACTAAGGCTAGGACTAAGGCCAGGACCAAGGCCAGGACTAAGGCCAGGACCAAGGCCAGGACTAAGGCCAGGACCAAGGCCAGAACTAAGGCTAGGACCAAGGCCAGGACTAAGGCCAGGAATAAGGCCAGGACTAAGGCCAGTACAAGATGGAAAGGAAAGGAGTCTTTACTTGATTTACCAGATATCATTAACTGAGTTAATTCAGTCCATCTTTGTTTAGATAGCGTCTGGTATAATATCTCTACAAACCTGGGCCTGAGCCCTAAACCACCAACAGTGGTGAAGAAAAACTCCCTTTTAACAGGAAGAAACCTTGAGCAGGTCCAGGCTCAAGGGGAGGGAGGGGGGGGGGGGGGCGACAGCAGCCAAGAGCTAAACTGCAGTTATATAATGATGATGATGGAAAAATGAACTGTCATACGTTACCTCTACGTTAGAGAGAAACCATCTAGAGCAACGATGTGATGCACCTCCTCCAGAGCCTCCCGGGTCAGCAGCAGGTTCCTCTGGAGCCACCACCACCCTGCAGCTGACCCTATTGGGGTGTGTTTCCCTGTTAAGGTGCTTGGACTCACCTGCTTGTTCCTCCTACAGTACAGTACATTCCGTAATCAGTCACTGAGACCTTTAGGACCAAACGCTTTGTGTGGGAATGGCCAGGACAAAAGCCATGACTAAGGCCAGGACCAGGGCCAGGACCAAGGCCAGGACTAAGGCCAGGACCAAGGCCAGAACTAAGGCTAGGACTAAGGCCAGGACTAAGGCCAGGACTAAGGCCAGTACCAAGGCCAGGACCAAGGCCAGCACTAAGGCCAGGACCAAGGCCAGGACTAAGGCCAAGACTAAGGCCAGAACTAAGGCTAGGACCAAGGCCAGGACTAAGGCTAGGACTAAGGCCAGGACCAAGGCCAGGACTAAGGCCAGGACCAAGGCCAGGACTAAGGCCAGGACCAAGGCCAGAACTAAGGCTAGGACCAAGGCCAGGACTAAGGCCAAGACTAAGGCCAGAACTAAGGCTAGGACCAAGGCCAGGACTAAGGCTAGGACTAAGGCCAGGACCAAGGCCAGGACTAAGGCCAGGACCAAGGCCAGGCCTAAGGCCAGGACCAAGGCCAGAACTAAGGCTAGGACCAAGGCCAGGACTAAGGCCAGGAATAAGGCCAGGACTAAGGCCAGGACCAAGGCCAGGACTAAGGCCAGGACCAAGGCCAGAACTAAGGCTAGGACCAAGGCCAGGACTAAGGCCAGGAATAAGGCCAGGACTAAGGCCAGTACAAGATGGAAAGGAAAGGAGTCTTTACTTGATTTACCAGATATCATTAACTGAGTTAATTCAGTCCATCTTTGTTTAGATAGCGTCTGGTATAATATCTCTACAAACCTGGGCCTGAGCCCTAAACCACCAACAGTGGTGAAGAAAAACTCCCTTTTAACAGGAAGAAACCTTGAGCAGGTCCAGGCTCAAGGGGAGGGAGGGGGGGGGGCGACAGCAGCCAAGAGCTAAACTGCAGTTATATAATGATGATGATGGAAAAATGAACTGTCATACGTTACCTCTACGTTAGAGAGAAACCATCTAGAGCAACGATGTGATGCACCTCCTCCAGAGCCTCCCGGGTCAGCAGCAGGTTCCTCTGGAGCCACCACCACCCTGCAGCTGACCCTATTGGGGTGTGTTTCCCTGTTAAGGTGCTTGGACTTACCTGCTTGTTCCTCCTACAGTACGGTACATTCCGTAATCCGTCCCTGAGACCTTTAGGAACAAACGCTTCGTCTCGGGTCAGGAAATAGAGGCAGGTGATTTAGTATTTACTGAAATAAGAAAGGGGGCATTTTTAGGGAAACCTGTTCGATTGATTGTTATTTTGCAGTTTGTCTACCTCACTGGGTTTGTACATTACAATACATTAATCCACTATAAAGCTTTGACGTGCACTTTTGGCCTTTCATCATTTAGCAAAAGCAAAGTCTTTAAAATACTAGTTTTTACCTTTATTGTGGTGGGAATAACAAAGCAACCTACATTAATAAGAAGGTTTGATGGCTTTAACATATTTTAGAAAAATAAAAGCTTTAAGTGGGAATTGCCAGGACTAAGGCCAGGACCAAGGCCAGGACCAAGGCCAGAACTAAGGCCAGGACCAAGGTCAGGACTAAGGCCAGGACCAAGGCCAGGACTAAGGCCAGGACTAAGGCTATGACTAAGGCCAGGACCAAGGCCAGGACTAAGGCCAGGACTAAGGCCAGGACCAAGGCCAGAACTAAGGCTAGGACCAAGGCCAGGACTAAGGCCAGGAATAAGGCCAGTACAAGATGGAAAGGAAAGGAGTCTTTACTTGATTTACCAGATATCATTAACTGAGTTAATTCAGTCCATCTTTGTTTAGATAGCATCTGGTATAATATCTCTACAAACCTGGGCCTGAGCCCTAAACCACCAACAGTGGTGAAGAAAACTCCCTTTTAACAGGAAGAAACCTTGAGCAGGTCCAGGCTCAGGGGGCTGGAGGGAAGGGGGGTGTCGATTGCAGCCAAGAGCTAAACTGCAGTTATATAATGATGATGATGGAAAAATGAACTGTCATACGTTACCTCTACGTTAGAGAGAAACCATCTAGAGCAACGATGTGATGCACCTCCTCCAGAGCCTCCCGGGTCAGCAGCAGGTTCCTCTGGAGCCACCACCACCCTGCAGCTGACCCTATTGGGGTGTGTTTCCCTGTTAAGGTGCTTGGACTCACCTGCTTGTTCCTCCTACAGTACAGTACATTCCGTAATCAGTCCCTGAGACCTTTAGGACCAAACGCTTCGTGTGGGAATGGCCAGGACAAAAGCCATGACTAAGGCCAGGACCAGGGCCAGGACCAAGGCCAGGACCAAGGCCAGCACTAAGGCCAGGACCAAGGCCAGGACCAAGGCCAGTACTAAGGCCAAGACTAAGGCCAGAACTAAGGCTAGGACCAAGGCCAGGACTAAGGCTAGGACTAAGGCCAGGACCAAGGCCAGGACTAAGGCCAGGACCAAGGCCAGGACTAAGGCCAGGACCAAGGCCAGAACTAAGGCTAGGACCAAGGCCAGGACTAAGGCCAGGAATAAGGCCAGGACTAAGGCCAGGACCAAGGCCAGGACTAAGGCCAGGACCAAGGCCAGAACTAAGGCTAGGACCAAGGCCAGGACTAAGGCCAGGAATAAGGCCAGGACTAAGGCCAGTACAAGATGGAAAGGAAAGGAGTCTTTACTTGATTTACCAGATATCATTAACTGAGTTAATTCAGTCCATCTTTGTTTAGATAGCGTCTGGTATAATATCTCTACAAACCTGGGCCTGAGCCCTAAACCACCAACAGTGGTGAAGAAAAACTCCCTTTTAACAGGAAGAAACCTTGAGCAGGTCCAGGCTCAAGGGGAGGGAGGGGGGGGGGGGCGACAGCAGCCAAGAGCTAAACTGCAGTTATATAATGATGATGATGGAAAAATGAACTGTCATACGTTACCTCTACGTTAGAGAGAAACCATCTAGAGCAACGATGTGATGCACCTCCTCCAGAGCCTCCCGGGTCAGCAGCAGGTTCCTCTGGAGCCACCACCACCCTGCAGCTGACCCTATTGGGGTGTGTTTCCCTGTTAAGGTGCTTGGACTTACCTGCTTGTTCCTCCTACAGTACGGTACATTCCGTAATCCGTCCCTGAGACCTTTAGGAACAAACGCTTCGTCTCGGGTCAGGAAATAGAGGCAGGTGATTTAGTATTTACTGAAATAAGAAAGGGGGCATTTTTAGGGAAACCTGTTCGATTGATTGTTATTTTGCAGTTTGTCTACCTCACTGGGTTTGTACATTACAATACATTAATCCACTATAAAGCTTTGACGTGCACTTTTGGCCTTTCATCATTTAGCAAAAGCAAAGTCTTTAAAATACTAGTTTTTACCTTTATTGTGGTGGGAATAACAAAGCAACCTACATTAATAAGAAGGTTTGATGGCTTTAACATATTTTAGAAAAATAAAAGCTTTAAGTGGGAATTGCCAGGACTAAGGCCAGGACCAAGGCCAGGACCAAGGCCAGAACTAAGGCCAGGACCAAGGTCAGGACTAAGGCCAGGACCAAGGCCAGGACTAAGGCCAGGACTAAGGCTATGACTAAGGCCAGGACCAAGGCCAGGACTAAGGCCAGGACTAAGGCCAGGACCAAGGCCAGAACTAAGGCTAGGACCAAGGCCAGGACTAAGGCCAGGAATAAGGCCAGTACAAGATGGAAAGGAAAGGAGTCTTTACTTGATTTACCAGATATCATTAACTGAGTTAATTCAGTCCATCTTTGTTTAGATAGCATCTGGTATAATATCTCTACAAACCTGGGCCTGAGCCCTAAACCACCAACAGTGGTGAAGAAAAACTCCCTTTTAACAGGAAGAAACCTTGAGCAGGTCCAGGCTCAGGGGGCTGGAGGGAAGGGGGGTGTCGATTGCAGCCAAGAGCTAAACTGCAGTTATATAATGATGATGATGGAAAAATGAACTGTCATACGTTACCTCTACGTTAGAGAGAAACCATCTAGAGCAACGATGTGATGCACCTCCTCCAGAGCCTCCCGGGTCAGCAGCAGGTTCCTCTGGAGCCACCACCACCCTGCAGCTGACCCTATTGGGGTGTGTTTCCCTGTTAAGGTGCTTGGACTCACCTGCTTGTTCCTCCTACAGTACAGTACATTCCGTAATCAGTCCCTGAGACCTTTAGGACCAAACGCTTCGTGTGGGAATGGCCAGGACAAAAGCCATGACTAAGGCCAGGACCAGGGCCAGGACCAAGGCCAGGACTAAGGCCAGGACCAAGGCCAGAACTAAGGCTAGGACTAAGGCCAGGACTAAGGCCAGGACTAAGGCCAGGACTAAGGCCAGTACCAAGGCCAGGACCAAGGCCAGCACTAAGGCCAGGACCAAGGCCAGGACCAAGGCCAGGACTAAGGCCAAGACTAAGGCCAGAACTAAGGCTAGGACCAAGGCCAGGACTAAGGCTAGGACTAAGGCCAGGACCAAGGCCAGGACTAAGGCCAGGACCAAGGCCAGGACTAAGGCCAGGACCAAGGCCAGAACTAAGGCTAGGACCAAGGCCAGGACTAAGGCCAGGAATAAGGCCAGGACTAAGGCCAGGACCAAGGCCAGGACTAAGGCCAGGACCAAGGCCAGAACTAAGGCTAGGACCAAGGCCAGGACTAAGGCCAGGAATAAGGCCAGGACTAAGGCCAGTACAAGATGGAAAGGAAAGGAGTCTTTACTTGATTTACCAGATATCATTAACTGAGTTAATTCAGTCCATCTTTGTTTAGATAGCGTCTGGTATAATATCTCTACAAACCTGGGCCTGAGCCCTAAACCACCAACAGTGGTGAAGAAAAACTCCCTTTTAACAGGAAGAAACCTTGAGCAGGTCCAGGCTCAAGGGGAGGGAGGGGGGGGGGGCGACAGCAGCCAAGAGCTAAACTGCAGTTATATAATGATGATGATGGAAAAATGAACTGTCATACGTTACCTCTACGTTAGAGAGAAACCATCTAGAGCAACGATGTGATGCACCTCCTCCAGAGCCTCCCGGGTCAGCAGCAGGTTCCTCTGGAGCCACCACCACCCTGCAGCTGACCCTATTGGGGTGTGTTTCCCTGTTAAGGTGCTTGGACTTACCTGCTTGTTCCTCCTACAGTACGGTACATTCCGTAATCCGTCCCTGAGACCTTTAGGAACAAACGCTTCGTCTCGGGTCAGGAAATAGAGGCAGGTGATTTAGTATTTACTGAAATAAGAAAGGGGGCATTTTTAGGGAAACCTGTTCGATTGATTGTTATTTTGCAGTTTGTCTACCTCACTGGGTTTGTACATTACAATACATTAATCCACTATAAAGCTTTGACGTGCACTTTTGGCCTTTCATCATTTAGCAAAAGCAAAGTCTTTAAAATACTAGTTTTTACCTTTATTGTGGTGGGAATAACAAAGCAACCTACATTAATAAGAAGGTTTGATGGCTTTAACATATTTTAGAAAAATAAAAGCTTTAAGTGGGAATTGCCAGGACTAAGGCCAGGACCAAGGCCAGGACCAAGGCCAGAACTAAGGCCAGGACCAAGGTCAGGACTAAGGCCAGGACCAAGGCCAGGACTAAGGCCAGGACTAAGGCTATGACTAAGGCCAGGACCAAGGCCAGGACTAAGGCCAGGACTAAGGCCAGGACCAAGGCCAGAACTAAGGCTAGGACCAAGGCCAGGACTAAGGCCAGGAATAAGGCCAGTACAAGATGGAAAGGAAAGGAGTCTTTACTTGATTTACCAGATATCATTAACTGAGTTAATTCAGTCCATCTTTGTTTAGATAGCATCTGGTATAATATCTCTACAAACCTGGGCCTGAGCCCTAAACCACCAACAGTGGTGAAGAAAAACTCCCTTTTAACAGGAAGAAACCTTGAGCAGGTCCAGGCTCAGGGGGCTGGAGGGAAGGGGGGTGTCGATTGCAGCCAAGAGCTAAACTGCAGTTATATAATGATGATGATGGAAAAATGAACTGTCATACGTTACCTCTACGTTAGAGAGAAACCATCTAGAGCAACGATGTGATGCACCTCCTCCAGAGCCTCCCGGGTCAGCAGCAGGTTCCTCTGGAGCCACCACCACCCTGCAGCTGACCCTATTGGGGTGTGTTTCCCTGTTAAGGTGCTTGGACTCACCTGCTTGTTCCTCCTACAGTACAGTACATTCCGTAATCAGTCCCTGAGACCTTTAGGACCAAACGCTTCGTGTGGGAATGGCCAGGACAAAAGCCATGACTAAGGCCAGGACCAGGGCCAGGACCAAGGCCAGGACTAAGGCCAGGACCAAGGCCAGAACTAAGGCTAGGACTAAGGCCAGGACTAAGGCCAGTACCAAGGCCAGGACCAAGGCCAGCACTAAGGCCAGGACCAAGGCCAGGACTAAGGCCAAGACTAAGGCCAGAACTAAGGCTAGGACCAAGGCCAGGACTAAGGCTAGGACTAAGGCCAGGACCAAGGCCAGGACTAAGGCCAGGACCAAGGCCAGGACTAAGGCCAGGACCAAGGCCAGAACTAAGGCTAGGACCAAGGCCAGGACTAAGGCCAGGAATAAGGCCAGGACTAAGGCCAGGACCAAGGCCAGGACTAAGGCCAGGACCAAGGCCAGAACTAAGGCTAGGACCAAGGCCAGGACTAAGGCCAGGAATAAGGCCAGGACTAAGGCCAGTACAAGATGGAAAGGAAAGGAGTCTTTACTTGATTTACCAGATATCATTAACTGAGTTAATTCAGTCCATCTTTGTTTAGATAGCGTCTGGTATAATATCTCTACAAACCTGGGCCTGAGCCCTAAACCACCAACAGTGGTGAAGAAAAACTCCCTTTTAACAGGAAGAAACCTTGAGCAGGTCCAGGCTCAAGGGGAGGGAGGGGGGGGGGGGGGGGGGGGGGGGGGGGCGACAGCAGCCAAGATAAATAATATAAACTGCAGTTATATAATGATGATGATGGAAAAATGAACTGTCATACGTTACCTCTACGTTAGAGAGAAACCATCTAGAGCAATGATGTGATGCACCTCCTCCAGAGCCTCCCGGGTCAGCAGCAGGTTCCTCTGGAGCCACCACCACCCTGCAGCTGACCCTATTGGGGTGTGTTTCCCTGTTAAGGTGCTTGGACTTACCTGCTTGTTCCTCCTACAGTACGGTACATTCCGTAATCCGTCCCTGAGACCTTTAGGAACAAACGCTTCGTCTCGGGTCAGGAAATAGAGGCAGGTGATTTAGTATTTACTGAAATAAGAAAGGGGGCATTTTTAGGGAAACCTGTTCGATTGATTGTTATTTTGCAGTTTGTCTACCTCACTGGGTTTGTACATTACAATACATTAATCCACTATAAAGCTTTGACGTGCACTTTTGGCCTTTCATCATTTAGCAAAAGCAAAGTCTTTAAAATACTAGTTTTTACCTTTATTGTGGTGGGAATAACAAAGCAACCTACATTAATAAGAAGGTTTGATGGCTTTAACATATTTTAGAAAAATAAAAGCTTTAAGTGGGAATTGCCAGGACTAAGGCCAGGACCAAGGCCAGGACCAAGGCCAGAACTAAGGCCAGGACCAAGGTCAGGACTAAGGCCAGGACCAAGGCCAGGACTAAGGCCAGGACTAAGGCTATGACTAAGGCCAGGACCAAGGCCAGGACTAAGGCCAGGACTAAGGCCAGGACCAAGGCCAGAACTAAGGCTAGGACCAAGGCCAGGACTAAGGCCAGGACTAAGGCCAGGACCAAGGCCAGAACTAAGGCTAGGACCAAGGCCAGGACTAAGGCCAGGACTAAGGCCAGTACAAGATGGAAAGGAAAGGAGTCTTTACTTGATTTACCAGATATCATTAACTGAGTTAATTCAGTCCATCTTTGTTTAGATAGCGTCTGGTATAATATCTCTACAAACCTGGGCCTGAGCCCTAAACCACCAACAGTGGTGAAGAAAAACTCCCTTTTAACAGGAAGAAACCTTGAGCAGGTCCAGGCTCAAGGGGAGGGAGGGGGGGGGCGACAGCAGCCAAGAGCTAAACTGCAGTTATATAATGATGATGATGGAAAAATGAACTGTCATACGTTACCTCTACGTTAGAGAGAAACCATCTAGAGCAACGATGTGATGCACCTCCTCCAGAGCCTCCCGGGTCAGCAGCAGGTTCCTCTGGAGCCACCACCACCCTGCAGCTGACCCTATTGGGGTGTGTTTCCCTGTTAAGGTGCTTGGACTCACCTGCTTGTTCCTCCTACAGTACGGTACATTCCGTAATCCGTCCCTGAGACCTTTAGGAACAAACGCTTCGTCTCGGGTCAGGAAATAGAGGCAGTTGATTTAGTATTTACTGAAATAAGAAAGGGGGCATTTTTAGGGAAACCTGTTCGATTGATTGTTATTATGTAGTTTGTCTACCTCACTGGGTTTGTACATTACAATACATTAATCCACTATAAAGCTTTGACGTGCACTTTTGGCCTTTCATCATTTAGCAAAAGCAAAGTCTTTAAAATACTAGTTTTTACCTTTATTGTGGTGGGAATAACAAAGCAACCTACATTAATAAGGTTTGATGGTTTTAACATATTGTAGAAAAATAAAAGCTTTAAGTGGGAATGGAGCAAGGTGATGGGTTACACATACTCCTTGATGGTAACCAGTACCTTTTTTTAAATAAAATAAAAACCAACACATTAGTAATTAATTCCTTCCTCCTGTAGTTGGGTACTGTGACATGGTTCTTCAATGGTTTTTCAGTGAGACACATTATCCGACAACGGAATCCAGTTCGAGCGAACACGGCCCGTTTTCCAGCAGCATTGCCTGGATCGAATCATTTGAAAATATTGATTGATGACATTTAAAGCATTAAGATATTTTAAGGTATTTCATAGTTTAAAATGAATCGTCTCCGCCTGCTTTTACCTAAACAAACCATTTGGAGCTGATAAATTACATCACAATTTCAAATGTTCTGACCTGATGAAGTTGTTCACTGATGGAACGAGTCTCCACTGGCAGGGAACTGCTGCCCCCTGCTGGCAGACCAGGGAACGCGTCATCCCAGATCTGACCAGCAGGTGGCAGAGTGCTGGTTCTGAAGAGTGTGTGTGTTGGGGGGGGGGTCGGCTTCTTGCCGGTGACGTCACAGGCTTTTCACAGGTGGATTATCTGGCCTTTCTGCTGGAGGAGACCCACATTCAGACCTCTGCACAGTTGTTTGCCTGCCTTTAAATCCTGGGGTCCAGCTGGACCGCTCTAGGACCTTCACACCATTGTTCCAAAGCCATTCCTGTCCAGTCTTGTTTAGGGGTGGGGGGGTGGGGGGTGAACCTTTGGCCCAGCCTGAGGTCCTGAAAGCTGTAGATCAGGTTTCCCCAGAGGTTCCTCCTGATGGGAACATTACTGCCTTTCCAAAGTTGACCCGTCCAAGAAAAACAGCCATTCTGGAGAACCTTCACGAGCCGTTGTCACATGTGTGTGTGTGTGTGTGTGTGTGTGTGTGTGTGTGGGGGGGGGGGAATAGACCACCAGCAGTCTCACACAATCACGTCCGACATCAGGTGTGGAGAGAGACCAGAAAGGGACCAAAGCATCAGAGCAATATCAAAGTTTTATTCGTAAAATGTAGTATAGAGGAACAGTAGTACAATTCAGAAAGCAAAAGGAGAATGTAGTTCCATCGTTGAAAACCTTCCGATAAAAACGTAAAAAGATTAACCTGACTGTTTTGTGTTCAGAGGGCACCGAGGTCGCGGCCCCGAGTTTTGCATCGCTGTTAAAAGTCCGAGAGACGTTGAAAAATACAACCTTTTTGCAACGGCGTAAAAAAATACAGCTGGGGAGGGAAAAGAAAAACCAGGAAAAAAAAAATCTCTGCTTTACATCTGTAGTGTTTTTTTGTTTTTTTTTCTCCTTTCTTTGTTGTCCATATAACAAATACAGCATAAAATTTGAGTTTCATTCATTACAGTAAAATCAGTAGGATGGTAAATAGTATCAAAAGAACGAACAGGATGGCGTGATGAACGAGCACAGAACAGACAGAAGGTTAAAGGTCACGGAAACAAACCGCCGCGTCGGGAGCTGACTGCTAATCCTCTCATTAAATAATAGATTCTCCGTATATATATATATTTCTTATATAGATCTCAACATATATATATATATATATATATAACCATTATATAACCCCTTGCACAGTGATTTAAAGGTAAAAGTGACACAAAGAGGCCGACCGCTCTACGCGTGCAGGCGCCTCCTCCCAGGGAGACGGGGAAGCTGCACACCTGTACGACGAGCACACCTGTACGACGAGCACGTCAGCACATACGGCACGTTCCACTGCATATGAACAGGTACTGCTGTTCCGAGGTCTCGACCCGCAAACAATCCGTGTTTGGTGAGGAAATATGTGCTTAAGGAAAGGAAGGAGGGGAGAAATTCAAAGGTGGATCCCGGGTAAAGTGAATGATTCTGTAGCATCGACACGTTTCAAAAACAAAGAAAAGAAAAGCTCAACTATTACAGACAAACTTCTACACTAAAGCAAGTTCTCACCTGGCTTTTCTCATACATTAAACTTCAACAATTAAAAACAACAATTTTGGTTGGACAAGTAGAAATTAACAGTCTTGATTGCATTTTGGAGTCAATATATATATAATATTAAATAACAAAACAAGTCTAATAAAAAAAAAAAGATGCTCATTTGGAAGAGAGACGAGTTTTAACCGCGCGCTTTCAACAGAAGCGAAGAGACACAAAAGCAAAACGTATTTTCATGAACGCAATAGTAAGTGCATGTCTATGAGGCGCCATAGAGCTTCACCTTTTGTGGAACAAAGTGTTTTTCTACCTGGCAGACCTAAAAAAAAAAAAGAATAAAACAAACCAAAAAAAAACAAAACCAACTTGTCACAAATTAAACTGACATTTTCTAGACTTTTAAACCAAAAAAAAATGGAGTTTCAGACTGACGGCATCATGACTTTCTACACACAACCTCCCCTCACAACCCAGATTCAAGTGATTCAATATATATATATAGATATATATAAACTGTATTTACCATAGAATTAGTACCAAATATAAACAAACTAGGTCATGGTGTCCACGTAGGTCCTCGGGTCAAACATGTACTGCCGGTAGTTCTACAAAAATGGTATGTGTGAGTGTATCAAATTAAATAAAAGCTTTAAAAAAGATGGCAAAAGCATACCTGATAGTCGCCATAGCACAACAGTGTTCTACAGTTGATTACATGTCTATAACTGAGTCAGTTGAAGCTTCTATGATTATAAACATCATATAGAGCCTGTAGGTCCAGTATTCTGCGACAAGCATTACAGCATTAAACGTTTCCGTCATTTGGCAAAATTCAAGCTTTAAGTGAAAGTCAAAATGCTTTTGTTTAATAATAATAATATTAATAGTAAAGTGTTACTGTGACGCTGTGATTTGTATAAAGCTAACAATAATATTTCCCCTTGTACTTTTGCTATTTTTTTTTTCTCATAAAAAAAAAAAAATTAAACTTTTTTTTTTTCTTTTTAAAGCATATTCAGTAGTTTTTGTCTCCTGCTAAATCTTGGTGTGCTGTCTGTTTGGCACAATATTGCAGCCCTCTTAAATTAATCATAAATATGGCTGTGATACATTAAAGTCACAAAACAGATTATTTTGGTTCCAAGATTTGCGCAGGGATAAGAAAAAAAAAAAAAAGAGAAGAAAAGAATATTGAGCGCACCTAAACAGGATCTACGGAGCGAGACGGAGACAAAACAAATCTTCCTGTGGACGAACGCGCTCTTTTTCCCGCGCACGTCTACAAGCACCGAGCAGGATCTTAGATTGTGCAGAAAAACGCCGCATTTCTGCCTGCAGACAAAAACAGAAACGACAATTATAGCATTTGATAAGACCATAATAAGCTCTCTTTATAAATTAAATAATTAACATTTCACTTTTAGATGATTGGCCTAACCCCCCCCTACACCGCTGTGCCCCCCACCCCCCCAGTAGGAAATAAAATACATCAAAAAACCTGATTTATCTTATCATTTGTCATTCTTAATCTTTCTCTTGTGGGAGTTTGGCCCATCGTTGGACACGTGTTAATAATAATAATGATAAAGATAATAATAATAATAAAATCTGTACATCATGGAGTTCCCACACTATCAAAGCTTTTTTTTTCTCCTCTTTTTTTAAAACTCATCTCTTTGTTATAAACACAATTAAGTAACCTTAAGGTTTGATAGCACTTTGGAGTTGATTGTTTACCAGCTAGTTTCAGAATACATATATATTAAACATCAACTTTTTTTTCTTTTTTTTTTTTTGTTTAAATTTGTTTCTCAAGCTTGTGAAAATTCTCAGTCTTCTTCCCGGGCGGCGCCGTTTTTGCCCTGTGCCCAGTTTGATTGGTCGTTGTCGTTGGCGTCCTCCCCCTCCAGGTCCTCCCCGTCCTCGCCCTCGAAGTCTTCGTCGCGGGGGAACTCCAGGCCCTCCAGGCCCTCCTGGGTGGCCTGGTGCGAGTCGGCGCAGTCGGCGCACACGCCGTAGCGCCGCGAGCCGTGGCGGATGCCCACGCTGGCGGCGAGCATGAAGATCTTCTTGCACACCATGCACTTGTACTTCTTGTCCTTCTTGTGCACCTTTTAGAGGGAGAGCAAGGTTTTGGGATTAAACAAGCCGCGTCCCGGGATCCCACATGACCGAATGTTGCGTCACATGTTTCACCGGCCAAGCATCTAAACTAACCCGCCCCCCTTTTTGTACCACTCGGTGAGAGCCTCCATCAAAACTCCCCATTCTGGGAAAGGGATAGACACCGAAACATTTCTGCCTTGTATCCGACGGCGGCGATGCCCTGAACCTGGGGAGGGAAGAGGGCGCACTCACCAGGGAATGTCTCTTGACGTGCTCGCGGCGGGTGAACAGCTTGCCACAGATGTCGCAGCTGAAGGAGCGCACGCCCGAGTGGATGATCAGGTGCCTCTTCAGGGTGCGCCGGTGCTTGGCAATGTAGTTACAATGGGGGCACTTGAGCTTATTGATGGCTAGGTGCGAGGACTCGCCTGATGGAGACACAGAGAGAGAGAGGGGGGGGGGGGTCAGCCTTCGGTGAAGGTCGGCCGGAGCTCCGAGGACAAACAGCCGCGGTTAATTCTGCGTTAAAGAGGTGAGTAAGTGCAGAGCCTCCAGGCGGAACATCCAAATACACAACCCAAGCAAATGTCTGCCCCCAAAACCCCCCCCCAACAGGATTTATTCCCCCTAAACTGACCCCGACTTCACCGTCTGGACCTTTCCTCTCTATCAATATCAGAACTTAGGGGACCAAATACGTCCCACCCTTGACACCCAGTCAAGCAACAATGGAAGAAGGGCCAAAACCTACTGGTCTGGGGGGGGGGGGGTCAGCTACATGTGTTAGACAGATAAGAGTGAAAAGAGCTGGTGGTGACGTGCTCGGGTGTCCTTGTGCCTGTAGGGTCTTCAATAACCCCCCCCCCCAGTTAACCAGCTCCGGAGGACAGATGGTCCCACAAATGAATATCAATATATTGATTGTGAGACTCTGAGCCCAGAGAGCTGGGGCGGCTGCTTGGGCCTTTTGTTTGAACCAGGGAGCAACACAACACAGGCGTCGTCAAGGCAGGTTGCTGGGGGAGGAAGGACAGGGGGGGAGGGTTGATGAGAAGCAGGTCACCTGTGTATTGTCGGCGCGCGTGTGTGTGTGTGTGTGTGTTTTACAGAGCGCAGAAGGGTGTTTTACGACAGATGAGCCTTTACGTCGGGACGACGGTAAAATAAGAGGTGGGATGGCGATTAACAACGACTAACGCCACATTTTACACGTGGCGGCGGCGTCCTTTGTTGAGGGTAAACGCCCCGTTTATGTGGTAGCTTACGGTAGAAAAGGGTCAACTGTAACCCTAACGGCTACGATCCCGGCCTCTCCACGACTAACTGCAGGTCCACGAGGTTTAACGGTGATCTGGTTCCAGTTTAGCTGAAGTCTGGAGCGTGTGGCTCTTACCATTCTCCCAGGACTCTCCTTGCTGTATGTCCTGGATGATGCTATACTGGATCTGATTGGCCAGTTCTGGGAAAGAGGGATGGGGGAGGGAGAGGGGTGAGGGCAAGGGGAGCGAGAGGGAGAAAGAGAAATGAGAGGAGGTTGAGAGCCTGGGGGGGTGTGCACACACACCTCGCGGTGCTGTGTACACAGCTTACACCACACAACGCTCACCCACGAAGCCACATCCGCAAAACAATAGTTCGCGTTGGCAACACACACACAAACACACACACACACACACACATCCCCTTGTTATCAGTAAAAAAAATAAAAAGAAAAGGGTTGGTCCCCAGGCCACAACAACAAACCGGTGTAACCAGGAGTCCAACCAGGAGGTTAATTAGAGTCGGGGAGTCGAGCGCTCGCACCGGCTCGGCTTACACTCTTGTGTGGGAGCACCTGCCTGGATGCATGTCCGGTTCTTCCAGCATCAGTGCTCAAAGCCCATTAGAGACACGCCCCTGCGAGAGTGTGTGTGTGTGTGTGTGTGTGTGTGCACATAAGTACATTCTCCCTGGGTCAATATTTGGAAGTCGGGACAGCCCCAGTGCATTAGAGTGGATTATGCAGGACAGGGACAGCCCCTGGCTGCACCGCCCCTCACACAGCCTGAGCAGATCGGTGTGTGTGTGTGCTGCGATGAGGACGCGTGTGTATGCAAATGTGTGTGTGTCAGTATGGTTCTATAGGCAGCCATGGCGGCAAATGCTGAAATACTCAAATCAAGGCAAATTTCAGCACTTTCCCACAGCATTAAATGGCTCCAGGACAAATTCTCTTACACTGGTTGTCAATAGCTACCGGGAATTATTCATTAACCTGCTGCCTGCTTGGACGATTAATTATTAATGTTGTAAAAGAAAACAATATATTCATTTACCTCCTGTAGCCTTAACAGAAGAAGGTTCTGCAGTTAACCAAATGTGAGTAGGAGACACAGGTGGATGACGATGGAATTAGCATGAAACAGCGACCTGCAGGTCCTGTTTGCTGACGTGATGGATGGAGCAGCTCATCCAAATGCTAGAGAACAGAAACTGCTGCCAAACTGCCAGATGTTCCTGCCCCCATCTCCTCCGCGGTAGAGGAACGGCGCCCCGAAACTAGCGCTTTCGGAGGGTTCCTCTTCAAAGAAGCCACTGGAAACAGTTTTGGACAAACTGGTATTTCAGGAATGGAAAGTGGAACTAAAGACGAGGGCACGAGGGGAACGCGCCGCACAAACGGGTCCCTATTTAAAAGAAAATCTCGCTTATCTGGGGGTCAGACAAACGGGGGCTGAGCTCAAACAGGATGTGGAAAATGTGGCACAATTCAAAGATCCTCAGGAACCAGAGACCTCTGGCAGAGGTGTAAAACTCAGAGATAAATGTTAAATAACGTGAACGAGTGGTGAAAACCTTAAATATTCACACGTTAAACCCCTGCATCCATTTGAAACACTCATTTGAATTTAAACTTTGATCCCAGGGTTTAAAACGAAAGAAAAGCTGAATTCTACCAGGCGGTAACAAGAGCGTCATTTCAAAATAGGCCCGCTGAGGCGGAGCTAAACGGCACAAACATACTGGGTCTAAAAACGAGCCTCTCCAGGCTCTGGTGCCACCCTGGGACGCCTTTACACACACATTAAAAAGAGCCTGACGAGGAGTCGGTGTTGCTAAAAGCATTCAAGTGCATTTAGGGTGGCCTGGGGGGGTGGGGGGGGGGGGGGTGCCTTGTTTACTTCCTTCCCTCTATTACTGATGGCTTCCATCTCACACACAGGATAGAGAAAACTGTGTGTCCCTGTCTGCACACACTCGTGCAGAACACTCCACTTGTGTGATATCGTGGTTGCATCAAGCACCGCACTTCAAGGCAGGCGTCCGCCGCCGAGGTTGGGGGGGGGGGGGGGGGGGGGGGGCGCTGCGCCGTGCGCGGGATGGAGAGCACCTGATCGGGAGTCCAGAGCAAACGTTTCGTCCGCCGCGACACACAGACACACACTGAACTGGCCCGTGGGTAACGGGTATCGAGGTGAGCCGGAAAAGAAAAAACTCCCCGGGTGGGCGTTACTTTCACAAGCTCCCGTGACCTGCGTGCACGTTAAGGCGGCATCATAAGCACAAAGTCAGTGGTTTATAGAGCTATTATTACCAGTGGTAGCGCACGGCTGGTGTGAATGAGGCAACGATGCAGCAGGAGGGAACTAAAAATGGCTCAGGTGGTATTGGCATTAATGTGTTGCTCATGTGTGTGTGTGGGGGTCGGAGTGTGTGTGTGTGGGGGTCGGAGTGTGTGTGTGTGGGGGGTCGGAGTGTGTGTGTGTGTGGGGGTCGGAGTGTGTGTGTGTGTGTGTGCCATACCAGCGTTTTCAGAGAGGGAGGAAAAGTCCTCTCTGGGGTAGGAGGCCGAGGGCTGGATGAACATCCCCTCGTCGAATCCCTCTTCAGGCTCTGGTGGAAAGTTGTACACAAATCGCCGCGTGGTGGCTTGTTTTTTCCTCCGCCCGCTTCCGGCGACAGGGTCCGGCGCTTCTCGCTTAATTGTCGGCGCCGGCGCCGCCGCGGCGCTGCCCGTGGAGGCCTCGTTCCAGACGTAAAACTGCACTTGGCCCCTCGCTCGAGTCTCGTTGGTCTCCGCCGAGTCGGACGAGTTGTCGTTTTGGTGGGTCCAGCTGCCAGAGGATCCGGGGGTCACCAAGGCACAGCCCTCGCCCCCGACCACCGTCACCTCTATATCGCTGGCCTCCTCCTTCACCCTGCAGCCCTCGTCCTCCTCATCCGCTGCTTCTTTTCCTTGGTTGGTGCTGGCCTTGATTGACAGCTTCGACAGGATGCTCGTGGCCCAGAAGTTGCTTGGCTTGTTGTCTGGTCCTCTGTGACCTTCTTTGGCGACCATCTGCCGCTTGTTGTAGTCCACCACCACAGAATCGGGAGCCTCCTGCTTGATGCTGATGTTCAGGGCATCTTTGATGAACGCCCGACACGAGTGGACGACTTCTGTCATCTGGAGGTAACTGGCGACAGACATCACCTCGATGGCGTTTTGGCTTGTGAGCAGCAGGTTCCCAGAGTAGAGGAAGTCGAGGATGACCGAGAAGCCCTGCACGGCGGCGATGTCCAGGTGCGTGACGGTGGCCTGGTCCTGGGCCTCGGTCTTGGTCAGACAGTAGAGGGTCTTGAAGTAGCGGCTGCCTGCGACCAGGATGTTCTTGTGTGCGCGAAACACCTGGCCCGACACCACGAGGTTGACGTCGCAGAGGATGCCACTCTTGCGCTGCTTGTCCAGCTCCTGCAGGAGCTGGTAGCAGTAGGAGTTCTCGTTGGGCTTGTTGCGGTAGTCTTCTCCTGAGCAGTTAGTGGAAGGGCTGGCGTTGTCCGAGGGCCTCACCATCTCCTTAAGACAGAAAAACAGGGAACAATTACCCAAAGAAAGGCGTTAACAATGAAACGTTCAGCGGCTTGTCCTCGCTCCATCTCCAGGCGGTGTTGAAATGCCCACGTACACACCCTCAGGGCTCCCAGGGTGACAGAGCCGACAGGCCTGCCTTCAGGGGGAACAGGTTCAACAGGCTTCTGGTGCGGAGGAGGTGATAAGAGGTAACGAAAGGCGTTCCGCAGGCTGGGTCGCTGCACGGGCAGAAAAATCAGTCTTTTCCAATCCAACTTAAAACCTCCCGAGACGAAAAATGAGATGTTACGGCAGATAAGCTGAATGCTTGTCATATCTACGAGCATCCGGGCAGAGAAAGAAAGCAAATTCTGCCATTTTCTTCCCTGTACAACTACATAAGTGGCTCTAACTTGTTGCTATAGTCTTTGCTACAAATTGGCACACTAGCATAAATAATGCAAACACCCTTGGGGACATTCCCAGCTTACTGCAAGTGTTTGTGCTTCAAATGGAAATATTAGATCGGATCAGTGCTGAGCAATGACTGCAGCTGAGACAGGAACCCTAGCATGTCAGAGGAAAGCCCCCATCTTCAGCTAAATGAGTGAATAGGACCCGCTTTCATCCGCCACTCTCTAACCACACCAGCCCTGCTTATTCACTGCATGCATTGAAAAACAATATTCTGACATAATTGCTTTGAACAGTGGAAGAAAACCGGGTTGGACCGGAGCAACGAGGGGTGCAGCAAATCCAGAAACGTATATTCTCTCTCCGTCTCGCGGCACAAAAAAATAAAAAAAACAGGGCTGAAGGATGATTGAGGCGCCAACAGAAGCGGAGAACGAGCCTCCAACAGCCCCCCCCCGCTCTCGTTTAAACAGGGCAAAGCGCCAGCCTGGTACAAAGTAGAGGAGGGAGGATATACACAAGCATGCTAACCCCCACTCACGGCCTGTGTGCACGCATGCACGTGGAAATGCACTGAAAACTGCACCTTTATAAATATTTTTATACAGTTTATTCCCGCACACACGCAGGCACATGCAGCAGCATACATCTCCGGCTCATTTTAGAGCTGCACAGCAGATGTCCTAATCCACAATAATTCACATTGCTTGAGCCCTGCTTTTTTTTTTTTTTTGCCCCCGCTCGCCCTCTTCTGCGCACGCATGCGAGCGCGCATACACACAAGCCGGGCTGCGCACACGTACACACAGCTGGGGCTTCGGCTGGAGTAATTCAGATTAAATCCATTTCTCTGAGGTCCCCACCCCCCACCCCCATCCATACTCCCTCTACAGTGCAGCTCTTGTCCAGGCCAGCCTGGGCACACGGGATAGTATAGGGGAGCTTATCGTCCTCCGCCACAGCTGGAGGGGGACAGATGAGAGGCAGAGAGAGAGAGAGAGGTAAACAGTCTATAAGGAGAGGGTGGAAGGACAGAAACGTCGATAAGTGCGCTAAACTGCGATTGTTACATAAATGCAAAGCTTGATAACACACACACACAAAAGGAAAATGGAACAGGACCTTCGGCCTCGTCGCAGAAGTTGGATGAAAAAAAATGTGGCGCGGTGGGAGTCGAGGCAACGTGATGGAGAAGGAGTTGGGTCACCCCACTTTAGCCTTCACAATGGCCTGTGTTCTCCCTGAGGCTGATTGTCCACTCACTGTGGGCCTTTGTGAAAGGCCTCTGCACTCACCCTCTTATTAGGCTGCATCTCTCAGGCGCAGGCAGAGGAAGGAGCCCGGGCGCATGTGGGCTGATGCAGAGGGGGTGGGGGGGGCGTTATTATTCCATGACACACATCGTAGCTTCGGACGGGGCTTTGAGGAGCACAGTGGTGGAGTGTGTTGTCATGGGAATGGACAGGTTCTGCCTGAAACCGCAGCGTCAGGACAGGGGGAGTCCGAGACCGGTGCTGTTGGGGCTGCTGCCTCCTCGGCCCAGTCATCCTGTCTGCAGATGTGCCACGTGTGAGCGTGGAGAACCGGCAGAGTAATTCTGCACAGCAGATGCTCCAGAGGGAGATGAGACAACCCCCCCCCCCCCCCCCCATCAGTGCGTGGCCGATGTTATTCGAGCCAGTGGGAGAATGAAAAGCAGGCGGCAAGTTCGAAACAACATGAAAGTAATGACAAAAGAATCCACCACATGTTGACGGTGGCTAATTTAAAAGGGCAGGAATATGGTCTGCAAACATGTTTGGGCCCACAGCTTCCTGGGGCAGATGTGACATATTTGCATGTGAGGGTGGGGCTGTGGGGGGGCGGGCGGGGGCGAGAGCAGGTCAGCAGGCTGCCGTGGCGGAACATGAGAAGGACAAAGTCCCCAACACCTTTCCAGCGAGCAGCCATCGCTCTCTGGCTACGCTCACACGCGTCCAATAGACGGTGGAACCCTGAACGTGGCGGCGGCGGCGTGCGTCCAGACTGTTGAACTCACTGGGGAGGCGCTTATCCACCCTTTATTCACCGCTTATCCACCGTTTATCCACCGTTACACAATCTCCTCCCTGCTTTACTCGCTGCCAGCGCATGCAAATATAAAGGCGCCCGTATTGATTTAAATGTGACAGGGACAACCCCCCCACTTCAGGATCCACCGCCTCGGAGACGGTCCCGTGACCTGCCCAACCCGGAGGCATTCTGTTGGTCCGTCAACAGTTCCCTCCATATACTGTGCGCCCCCCCCCCCCCGCCTGTCCACAGATGCAAGAACAATACTGCAGTGTGTGTTTGGCCCAAGGTGTGGGAGGGCCGCGCTGCGTCTCCAGCCCCGGCCTCCCAACAATGCTCTGACAGAAGAGGTGCAGGAGGGGAGGATAATCATTGATGGGTTCAGCAGGAATTCTGCCTCTGGCTCCACCCCACCCCAATCCGGTGACCTGTGGCCCCCAATAAACATCCCAGCTATCTGGCAAACACCGCTAGACCAAAGGGTGGGGCCCCTTTCTCAATTCAACAATGTGGCATTTGTTGGAACTAAAACAAAGCATTGATGTGGACTCGTCGGGGGCCCCCGTATCTAAATTCATCCTCCGGTGATCAATTAAGCGTCCTGTTAACTTATCTGGTGCACCACTTAGACCAGGACAACCGGGCAGGTACAGCAGCTGCCTGGGGGGGTGGGGGTGGGGGGGGGTGTCATTAAAGGGAACGCTGGACGAAAACCCGACATCAAACGGCAACACCCAGCGCGAGCGTGCGAAGGAAGGACAGAAAACTCGACGAGGGCACAAACCAAACGTCCCAGATATGACCTCGCTGATTAAATTATAAGAACCCATGGTCCACGTCGCCTGGTCTCAGCCTTTTATCGGCGGGTGCGGGGAACAATCGGAGCACAAGACGGCATCTGGGGAATTGAGGACAACAACCCCCTTCTCCGGGGAGTTCGCCATTCACCACAGCTGCGCTGGTGCGCCGCGGCTAATTGAGTTTGCTATAACGAATGCAGCAGAGGCCTGACTAACATCAGGAAAGGGCGGAGAGGACGAGACATCGCCTCGTCACGTCCGCCGTTCCCCTGGAACACAGCGGCGTTCCAAACATCACCGCAACGTCTTTCTCTTTTCGCACAGCGCGGCATCGAGGCGCCGTCTTTCCACGCCCGGCTAACGCGACGGAACAACCTCCATAGCGGCGTCTGGGGTCCTTGTTGCTAGGGAAAAGCCGTGCCCCTAATCCACTCCTACTGCTCCTTAACAATTAGAGATGGACACAAGTTAGTGGATCACTAAGTCACGGTGATTAGTGTTTGCGTGTGGAAAGCAGGGAACTAAATGTAGGCGTGCAATCCTCTCTGCTAATAAATTAGACTCAAATTGCACCCACACTTAAATCCCCTGACAGCCGAAGCTATTGTAAGGACATAATGTTGGGTGAGGCAAAGTACACATTTTTATAAGGGTGTTCCAATGCCCCCCCACCCCCCGAATGTTGACTAAACTGTAATTTTTATTCAATTCGTGTGTGCACAGCTAAGTTGGAACACATACGAAACTGGTTTGGATGCTTTAGATGGAATTTAAAAATCACTCCCTACAGTTGGGTTGATTAAAGCGCGGCTTAATTTACACCCCAGTCGTGGTTTCCGTCACATATTAATGGGATGTCGCACGTTGAGGCGCGCTAATGTGCAAACATGTGTACGACATGGTCTGGTGACAGCATGTCATTTCATTTACCGACATGAATTTCACTCATTCGCGCAGCTACGTCGGGGAGCGAGGAACCAAAGGAGCCAAGCAGAATGATTTACTCTTCTCTTGTCCAGTGTGCAAGTGATACCATCTATGGATTTTTTTTTGGGGGGGGGGCATTCTAACACAATGCCTCTAACTTAGCTCCCCAAAGGGAGGAGAAGGTGGAGAGGGAAGAAACGCACCAGAGGTCACTCGGGACTCCGAACCGGCAGAACTGCTCCGGAGGCCAGGAGGCGGAGCGTTGGGTGGGGTGCGGTTCCCCAAAGGCTGCCTGGGTCGAGCCCTTGCCATTGTGTGACCTCTAGCGAAGCTAGCCATCCAGGCAGCTGCTGGTGCCCAGAAGGGGTGTGCAAAAACAAGGAAGTGCTCCAAAAAGCGCATTTTCGGCGACTTGCACGCTTTGCTGGGCGATGACATAAGTTAAGTGAGCCAGCAGGTGTCCTACAGGAGCAGGTTGGGACGGGTTATTTATTAATTTTACTGAAGTTGGGATCCAGGCGTCAACTAGATGAGAGTTTCATAAAACTCTAAATGCGTAATTCGGCGTGTTTTCCCCTCCAGACGCCCGAACGGCTGGGACTCCTTAGGGGCTTTCCACCAGCCACTGGCCGTTTACCTCCGACAAGACAGCTACCCAGGAGCGGCTAGTGGGCTAAGCTAGTTATTAGCTGGGGTTAGCATCCCGATGCTAGCTAATCGGCAAGGAAAGGGGATTGTGGGGCTTAGGTACTGGCCTCTTCTCGCCTTCTCTGTGTTTAAAATACACCCACGGCACCCAGAAAGTGGCAAAAGTTGCCGCCGCGCCGTGGTTCCGACTAAAGCGGAAGGTTCCCGACGCCACAAGAGAAAGCGAAATCGGGCTCGGGTTAGCGTTACCTGTTTGGTGGGGTCGTTCCGCCCGTGCTCGGCGGACAGGTGATGTCTCAGCAGCAAGGCCCGCTTGTAGTTGCGGCTCCCTTTGACAAGCTCGTCGCTGTTTTTAGTGGCAAAGTGGCGGCACCAGGAACACGACATGAGTCCCGTCTCCTGGCTGAATTTCAGCCACGGGAATTCTTGCAACCACGAAGCGTGGAATTGCGAGTGTTTGAGGAGCAACATCTGCGGTCTCATCTCCACCCCAGATTTCCGGGATCCCGTCTCCGCCGCGCCGCTTCCCGACTCCCGGACGTCGACGCCGCCGGGCTTGTTCCCCGTGGTGGAACCGTCCCCCTCCCGAGACCCGTCCTCCGCTTCCCCCGAGACCAGGCGATATTCGCCGTCTCCGACCGGCCCGCTGCCCCCTTCCGGGTCCTCTTCTTCCTCCGCCTCGGGTTCCGTGCTATCGCTGACAGACCCAGCGCCCTCGACTCTCTTCTGGGATGTTCCGTTCGCCCCAAGATCCCGGTCCTCCTCTTGATCCGGCCTGTTTCCATTAAACTGTCGGTCTTGACAGGCCAGGGCCTCACAGCTGTTACAGTTCCCCCCGCCGCCAGCGCTGGAACCCGTTAACCCAGCTAATCCACCTCCCCGGAAAGCCAGCGTCCTGCGGTTCCTCTCACCGGACATTTTTCCTTAATATACGTTACAATCTTCACTTTCGCGACGATCCGCCTCCGGCAGAAAACGAGCCCCGGCTGCGTTGGCGTCGGCGTCCCGAAAGAGGTGGCCCGTCGTCGGCTCTCCGCGCTGGCCCTCCCGGTGAGAGTATGTAGGTTATGCGGAAATAAATAAAGGTTTTAAAGGCATAATGAATTTCAGGGTTCTCGCTGCGTCCGCGCAGGCCCCGCAGAGGTCGAATGGCAACGACTTTCTTCCCCACAATGCACCTCGACTGGAGAAAGGGGGGGTTGGAGAGGGAGGGGGCACTTTTAAAGGAAGATGGGGGTGCTGTTGACCAGCCGGGGGGGTGGGGGGTGGGGGGGGGTGCTTTTGTGTTGCAAGGTTGCCCCCACGGCCCCCCCTCCACGCACGCACGCTTTCGCTTTTTTCATCTTTTGACTTTACGGATCGTTTGTGCCGGTGCACGGTGCCGTGCGCGCCCCGGGCTTGCGCCTCACGAAGGCGGCTGCGTTGTCGCGTAACAGCGGGGGTAAATCCTGCAAGTTCTGCCCCCCCCCCCTGTGCAATTCCTGGGTCAGATAATTAACGCGATGTTATGCTAATGTAGCTGTTGTTTATTGATTTTTTAGATAAATGCGTCGCGCACAATAGACGCACTGTAGGTTTTTCATTTTTATATAAAGATTAGAAGAAAAAAAATGCACTAATACACATTTGCATTGGTGTTACCACTCCTATTTTTAAAGCGCGTTTTTAAAAAAAATCTTAATTAGATTTAATTAAATCTACAGTTATGGATTGACAATTCAACATTTGATCATTTTTATTATTTTTGGAAAATCTGAGCCTTTCGTTATCAACACGTGTGGGGAAACCGTAAAATATGTACCGTTATCAAAGCTGTTATTGACAAATATAAAGATATATATTTTTAAAAATTCTTCCATATCAACATGTGTCAACTCTGTTTCTGTTCCCCTCTTGGCCAGCAGGGGTCTCTCTTTGACGAGGACCGCCCATCCATCCCTCTATCCATCCATCCCTCCATCCATCCATGCACCCATCTGTCTGTGCGCGATGCTTGGCATATTTCAAGTGTCTAGTTTCAGCCCTGTCTAATTTGGGGCTTTGCGCACAGTGTGTGAACAACAGCGGGATTTACCCCTGGTTTTAATTACAGCAGGATCGGACTCGTGTTTGCCAGTGCCAGCTATTCCCAAGGCAATACGGCATTAGCGCATCTATCTTTTGCCCCTGTTCGCAGAAGCATTCCTAATGAACTTGGCAGGGGCACCTAAACAACCCTGCAGTGAATATGAATGCGCTATGTTAGGACTTTGTATTATCATTCTGTCGCTTTTATAGCATCAGCTAGATGATAATTCTTTGACTTTGACTCCAACTAAAATTATTTAATAGAGTATAAGAATTGAAATATGGTTTGTATTTGTTAGTTTAAACGCTTGGACAGTTTTTAAATTGCAATTAAAAGACACCTGTCAAAAAGAGGCTTTTAGAAACTGACATTTGCGGCAAGAGCGACTGAATTTAACCTGCTCTCATTTTGCGTAATTAGTAGGAAATTCATTTTTACTTCAATATTTGTATTTTGTTGCGGTTACTTTCATTCAATATTTACTTACCGTGTATATTTAATAGTTATTTCGTGTTTTCAGTTGTGACGCCGTTGATTGTTGTTGGTGGAAAAAAAAAAATGGAGCCACGTGCTCGCCTCTGTTTACACTGCTGCGCGATGACGTCACGCGCAGCCCCGCCCCCCACGTCGCGCTGCCTGGCAACATGAAAGGGAGCGAGCAGGAAGATCTGCAGTGGCCAAAGGAACAAACTGCTGCACGCAGAGGACCTAAAAACTGCCAGAATCAGCGCTGCACGGCACCATGGAGGACACCGACAAAGGTAAAAGAGTTTAAAGAGTCCCACCTGCTGTGCCTTTAACGAAAAGGTGGGGTTTTTTAGGCGTCCGGTTTTAGATGACAAGAAAGTTAGCAAACTAGCTAACTTTGTGCGTTGATGCAAAGTGACATTTTGTCAGATCGGTGCGAACATATGCTACTATTCAGGGTTAAACACGTCGAGTAGCCGGAGGAGTACATGATAGACGGGGTAGGTACACAATAAAGCACCAAAAACATCCCAGAAGTAAAAAAAAAAATGTCCTTTTGTGACTAGAAATAACCAAGAGGCAATATGAGCGACTTTAGCCATATTTAATTACCAAAACCCAGTGTCGAATATGGGAATTGTTAATGAGAAGGTGGTGATGATTCCATAGGAAGGTGCATTAATATAACCACAGCTGAAAAACAAATGTGTCACACCAGTCTGACAGGTTCCCCAATAGCTCTAAATCACACAGTGTAGTTTTTCATTCCCTTGGGAATAACCAGTAGTAGCTTCCAAATATTCCCTTTACCAGTAGCAGCCTTCTGTCTATCACAACTGACCACAAGCACACGCCACCATCTGTTATTACTGCAGCCATCTTCGCCTGATCCACAGGTTTTGTGTTTATTTATGCTTTCTGCCGTTCCTGCTTCATTCCTTCTCATATTTAGGCATTTCCACCTCTGCCCTGCAGCCGTCTTCTCTTCTGCACCTGTCCTACTTTCTTATGAGTTCTAGTTATTGGGGGAAAGGCCGGGATGTTTAGTTATCCACCTCAAGGCAAGGCCAGGTAAATAAGACACAGCCCTGTCCTACATTCCTTCAGTAAATAGTTTCCCCTCCTCTAGAATGGTCATTTCCTCCCGTCTGCTTTATCTATTGACGTTATTTACTTGTAAACCACTTCGTATACTGACAGTTAGGCTCCGCGTGGCGTCATCAAGCCAAAGGACAGACTAATTGATAAGGGAGTAGGTCCTAATATCTGGATTAGTTCTGTTTCTTTGAGAGACGGTGCTTCCCCTTTGAGAGGTTCCCAGTTTGTTCTGCTTCTGTGATTCTGAGGTGACCTTGAGCAAAAAAACAACAAACAAGCACCACGTTGTGATCCATTATTCTACCCTTTTCACCTTATTAAGGGAAGTGGTAAGTTCCCCCTTTTATTAACACTCACCGGGTGCATGTTTACGCTTCATGTGCTTCATACAATTGCATCCAAAAGATTCCAGGTAACCGGTTGAAGAGGATGTTCAGCAGGTTCTAGCGGGCAGGTTCCCACGGGTTAAAGGAGGCTCCAACTTGGAACGACCTTTAGCAGCGTGCTGAGGAAACGGGGGCTGTTTTGGTGCTTTCTGCCGGGTTCCTGCTGCGGAAGGCCCAGCTTCCCTCCTCAGGACAGAAAGGGAAGAATGAGACTAATCAGTGTTGTTTTTCAGCCGAACCCTCTAATTGCGTTGATCATGAGTGGAGCATTTTTCCCTTATTGGATTTGAGGGCAGTTCTGTCTGGTGACGTCCGGCGCAGGAAGCGGCCCGACGGCCGGCGTGATCGGGTTACGATGTGTTTATCCCCAGCTTGAACTTGTTTCAAGGATGAGCAACAGGCTGAGCTCCGTTGCTGCCTCACAGCGCGGCATGCTAACCCACGCTAGCTTTACGTTTGCCCCCTCAAAGCCTCCTAATGCCGTTCTCCCGGAGGTTGATCCCTTTTCCCCGCACTCTGCTTCCCAGCCTTTAGTGGGGAACTTCCTGGAAAATCTCACGCCAGCTACAGAGCAATTGGTAGCTCATGACTCTGATTTTGGATTAGCCATGTGATGGGGTATGGGCCAATTAGTAGGGTAATTGATCTCATGTTGTAATTCATTTACCCCTTGAAAATGGCTCTTTGTTGATGCTGCAGTCTGGCTGAGCGGCTAATGTGGATTATTAATATTTTTGCACTGTCGGCCAAAGGTCCTCATGTTGGGGGTGGGGTGACATTTTAATTTGGGTCCAGTTCAGTCGATCTGTGAGCACATGATCAGAACACCTGAGATCCAGGCCGACCCTGGTTCCCCGCGGGCAGCGGCCCCCACCTCCATTCAGTGGCGACGTGCGTTGGACCCACGACGCCACGTTTGTGCGGATATCCCATATTTACCCTTCTTAATGCCCCCGGCTCCTGGAAAGGCCAAGAATGAGGACGGGTCGGGTTCTGACTGAACACCCTCCATCAAGTGCAGCCACAATAGGCGGCGTGGCCCCCGGCGTCCTCCGCTCCGGCGCCCAAGCACTACTGCCGCTCCGCGCTGGGTCGCCCGACCTGGATTAGCGCTCCTCTCTAATCTGGGACGCTGCAGATTCCCGTCCTCCGCACGCACGCCGCACGTGACCGGCTCAAACGGGACCTCTTTAACGTCCTGCTGGGACGCGAGGCTGGATGAGAGAGGGGCGGCGTTCGCTGGGACAAGGGCGCCGCGCCGCTCCGCACCGACCGGACCGAGGATCGACCTTTGGGATTTACGGGGGAGGGCGCGGAGCAACGGCGGCGGCGGCGCGCAGCTGCTCAGAGTGACACGTAACTCATTAACAGAGGTTCACGCGGCCTCGGAACGACGACCGTCCTTTCGTCCCGGCCGTAATCTCCTGGCGGCTGAAAGCAGCACAGATCCCCCCCCCCCCCCCCACATTCACACACACATGTGGATGTTGTGCTCCTCCGGACACAAGGCACCCGGGCAGGCGCGGCGCCGGCGTGCGCCGCCGTCACATGCAGGCAATCAGCGCGTGGCTGCTTTTCATTAGGGAGTCGCGGCGGTAGGGAGGTGGCGGCCACTCTGCGTCGGCGCCGGTTGTCGGGATGGAGCCCCTGGAGGAATACCACTCTCCCTTCGACTTTGAACAGGGAGTCAACGCCAGCTATTTGTACCTGTCCCCGGCGTACGGCGACACGCCGCCCAGCTCGCCCGCCGTGGCGACCAGAGGTAATCACAAGGAAGAAAGGGAGAGACTGGGTGGAGGAGTGTGTGAGTGTGTGTGAGTGTGTGTGAGTGTGTGTGAGTGTGTGAGAGTGTGTGAGAGTGTGTGAGAGTGTGTGAGAGTGTGTGAGTGTGTGTGAGTGTGTGTGTGTGTGTGTGTGAGAGTGTGTGAGAGTGAGTGTGAGTGTGTGTGTGAGTGAGTGTGTGTTGGCCGAAACAGCAAAACGTGGGCTTGGTTCATTGGATGGGAAGAATTCCGAGATTCCCGATTCGGCTGCTGGTTGATTTTGATAAATCACACTTTAAAATCTTAAACGCGTCTCCTTGTACGACGAGTTGATGACTCGGCAGCTTCCTTCACACTTTGTCCCATGGACATAAAAGTAAGGGCCAATAACTGTTTGAATGCAGTTATTGCCCCCCCCCCCCCCCCCCCCGGGGCGTGTCGGCGGCCTCAGCTGACGTCCAGATCTCACATCACTGCGCGTGGCCACGGCCGATCGGGGATAAGTGGAGCAGGAACCGTTCTTCCTGCTGCTGGACTTCCAGTTGGGAACTCCTGGTCAGAGTGATGTCGGCCAGAGGAGACGCCCCCGCCCCCCCCCCCCCCCCCCCCCCAGGTGGACGGCGCTGAATTACTGCAGTTTCTCCCTTTAGTTGCACCTCCCAACCTCCAAGAGTGTCCGTTCTCTCTCTTCGTTTGAATAAACAGCTGGATTAATGCACCTCCCCCCCCACAGGATCTCAACCCCACGCCGACGCAGAGATGGGTGAAGATGCCGTGACGACGGTCGGCCCGTCCGCTTTCCCCCCCGCCATGACGGAGGAGGAGCGGCAGGAGCTGCAGGAAGAGCTGCTCAAGGTCAGGAGCAGAGGTCAAAGGTCAAACGCTTTTACAACCAGGAAGAAGCTAAAGATCGCATACGTTAGCGTGTGTGTGTGTGCGCGTGTGTGTGTGTGTGTGTGTGCGCGTGTGTGTGTGTGTGTGTGTGCGCGTGTGTGTGTGGGTGCAGGTGGAGGATGAGATCCAGACTCTGTCCCAGGTCCTGGCAGCCAAAGAGAAACAGGCGGCAGACATCAAGAGGAAGCTGGGCATCACACCGCTGAACGAGCTGAAACAGAACCTCACCAGAACCTGGCAGGACGTCACCGCCTCCACCGCGTAAGCACCCGCCGCCGCCGCCGCCGGCCTCCTTTTGAGCCACGCCCCCTCTGTAACCTCGGGCTCCACCTGTCTGGCAGGTACAGACGGACATCTGAAACGCTGTCTCAGGCGAGCCTGAAGGCCACGACGGCGTTCTCCAACATGGGCTCGGTGCTGAGCAGGAAGCTGGAGGACGTCAGGTCAGCTCTCACATCATCATCGGGGGAGGGGGGGGCAGGAGGGGGCAGGAGGGGGCAGGAGGGGGGGGGGGGGGGGGCAGGAAGAACAGAAGCTCTTTAAACCTCGAGTTTATCTGGAGAATAAGGAGAAGAGTGAAGGTGCTAATCATGGAGGCTAACTTGACTCCTGCTGCCAGCTTTTGTTTTCAACGGACTGATATTGATCTTAACATTGGCTGCACAGCAGGAAAGTCAACAGGCACGCCTGTAACACACACACACACACACACACACACACACTCACACACACACACACACACACACACACGGTCTTACATCAATATTTGCAGTCTTCTGGGTAGAAAACTCATGATCTTTCTTGTTGCTAACGGTGGCGGCAGCTAAAACATTGATCCAGTTAGTGTGTAGATCTTTAAATTGTGTTACACACACATGATTATAGTGTGTTACACACACATGATGATAGTGTGTTACACACACATGATTGTGTTACACACACATGATTATAGTGTGTTACACACACACGAGTTGGAGCTTTCTCAGGCTAAATGCTAATGTTGAAGATGTCCTTGCAGCTATCAGAGGGAATAAATCCAATTTGTTTCATCGCCCGACTTCTTAAAAGTTAAAAAAAGCAGTTTAGTGTTTCCTGGTATGATGCTTAAAATACCCCCCTACACCCCTACACCCCCCCCCCCCCTACACCCCCCCTCCCCCCTACACCCCCCCCCCCCCTAATCTGTGTTCTTCTGTCATCCTTCTGTCTGGATTACTGAGCTGCAAACTGGATTATGAGACCCTCAATGAGCCTCAACACAGATCTGGGTTTAGGGGGGGGGGGTGGCAAGGAGACTGGGGTCAAAGAGGGTGTGTGTGTGTGTGTGTGTGTGTGTGTGTGTGTGTGTGTGTGTGTGTGTGTTAACAACTCGCCATGGGATTAACACACACACACTGTGTAAAGACACAATCAGTCTTAATGGGATTCAGCAGTAAGAGTTCAGGCTCATGGAATATGTGGAGGGATGATGAGACTCTCTTCCTCTCCTCTTCCTCTCTTCTTCCTCTCTTCTTCCTCTCCTCTTCCCCCCTTTCTCCTCTTCCCCTCCTCTTCCTCTCCTCTTCCTCTCCTCTTCCTCTCTTCTTCCTCTCTTCTCCTCTCCTCTTCCCCTCTTCTCCTCTTCCCCTCCTCTTCCTCTCCTCTTCCTCTCCTCTTCCTCTCCTCTTCCTCTCTTCTTCCTCTCCTCTTCCCCTCTTCTTCCTCTCCTCTTCCTCTCTCTCCTCTCCTCTTCCCCTCTTTCTCCTCTTCCCCTCCTCTTCCTCTCCTCTTCCCTCCTCTTCCTCTCCTCTTCCTCTCTTCTTCCTCTCCTCTTCCTCTCTTCTTCCTCTCCTCTTCCTCTCTTCTTCCTCTCCTCTTCCCCCCTTTCTCCTCTTCCCCTCCTCTTCCTCTCCTCTTCCTCTCCTCTTCCTCTCTTTCTCCTCTTCCTCTCCTCTAACTCTTCCTCTCTTCTTCCTCTCTTCTAACTCTTCCTCTCCTCTTCCTCTCTTCTAACCCTTCCTCTCCTCTTCCTCTCCTCTTCCTCTCTTCTAACTCTTCCTCTCCTCTTCCTCTCTTCTAACTCTTCCTCTCTTCTTCCCCTCCTCTTCCTCTCCTCTCCCTCTCTTCCTCTCCTCTCCCTCTCCTCTTCCTCCCTTCTTCCTCTTCCCCTCCTCTTCCTGGTAACCACTAACGTCTCCTCTCCTCTTCCTCTCCTCTCCCTCTCTTCCTCTCCTCTTCCTCTCTTCTTCCCCTCCTCTTCCTCTCTTCTTCCTCTCCCTCTCCTCTTCCTCTCCCTCTCTTTCTCTTCTCCGTCTCCTCTTCCTCCCTTCTTCCTCTTCCTCTCTTCTTCCTCTTCCTCTCTTCTTCCTGGTAACCACTAACGTCTCCTCTCTTCTAACTCTTCCTCTCTTCTTCCCCTCCTCTTCCTCTCTTTCTCTTCTCCCTCTCCTCTCCCTCTCCTCTTCCTCCCTTCCTCCTCTCCTCTCCTCTCCCTCTCTTTCTCTCCTCTTCCTCTCTTCTTTCTCTCCCTCTCCTCTTCCTCTCTTTCTCTTCTCCCTCTCCTCTTCCTCCCTTCTTCCTCTTCCCCTCTTCTTCCTGGTAACCACTAATGTCTCCTCTCTTCTTCCCCTCCTCTTCCTCTCTTCTTCCCCTCCTCTTCCTCCCTTCTTCCTCTTCCCCTCCTCTTCCTGGTAACCACTAACGTCTCCTCTCTTCTTCCTCTTCCTCTCCTCTTCCTCTCCCTCTTTCTCCTCTCCTCTCCTCTTCCTCTCTTTCTCTTCTTCCTCTTCCCCTCCTCTTCCTCTCTTCTTCCTCTCCCTCTCCTCTCCCTCTCTTTCTCTTCTTCCCCTCCTCTTCCTCTCTTCTTCCCCTCCTCTTCCTCCCTTCTTCCTCTTCCCCTCCTCTTCCTGGTAACCACTAACGTCTCCTCTCTTCTAACGCTGCCGGACAGCATTCGCTCCCTGCATCACTCGGCCAGTCTGCCCGTCATCAGGTGAGAGGTCGCACGTCTGATTGGACAGTAGATAAAAGACGTTTGTCTGGGTGGATGAATCCGACCCGTTTGGGTGGAATCCATCCTGGTCCCTGGAACATGAGTAGATCCCCCCGTTGTGTGTGCGGAGTGTCGGGACGTGACCTCCGAAGGTGTGAATGCTCGTCGGTCTGTTCTCCTGCATGTCCCCAAACGTTTGGAGGAGATCCTCCCTGATCTCCGCTGTCTCCCTGATCTCCTCCTCCCTGATCTCCGCTGTCTCCCTGATCTCCCGTGTCTCCCCCCACAGGAAAGCACCAACCTTCAAGTCCTTTGAGGAGAGAGTGGGCACTCTGAAGGTAACTGTCCGTCTGTCTCCCGCCCCCTGCTGTGCTTCCTGTCAGCTGGGACGCGGGTGTGTGACTTCCTGCGTTTCTGTCCTGCAGACCAAGATGAGTCCGTCTCCGTCTGCCACCGACCCGGAGGAGCAGAACCTCAGTCCTGCCACCGAGGCGCTGCTCACTGAGCCCCCCCAGGACCCCCCGATGAACTGAGACCTGTCCCACCCTCCCGTGACCTCCGGGCCGTCAACACTCACGCCTTCACGTTTGGCCCGTCGTTCCCTTTTTATAGGAAGCGAGTGACCCCCCCCCCCCCCGGAACACTCCCGTCTCTGGCGTTGACCTCCTGCCCCCCCCCCCCCCCCCTTCAGCTCAGATGCCAAAAATGTGTGTCGTCAACTTTAATAAAGCAGGAAAAAAAACCTCCCCCACTTTGTAATGTGTCTGATGCTGAATCGCCGGTGGGGGGGGGGGGGCAGATTGGTGGACGTCGGCCTCCACCTTACAGCCCCCCCCCCCCGGCCTCAGGACTGGTGCACCAACCTTCGCAATAAAATCCGTGGTTACTGTGTTTACAGAAAAAACGGTCCGGATCAGCAGAACAAACACCACTTCCAGCCTCGACACCCATGAAAGTCAATAACCCCGCCCACCAGCTCCCTACCCCGCCCACCGGCTCCCTATGCCCCGCCCACTTCCTGATGCAGATGTTCCTTCATCTGCCCGCTCCTCTGATCCTGAACCGGACCGCTCGCCAACACCTTGTAAAGATATTTACTGCGCACATGTAGTTTATTACTAAATCGTCCCAATAATTTTGTAAATCAAACTTTTTACGCAGCGTCAACGTCGCAGTTGAATTACTACAAGTCAAATAACAAATTAAAGAAGCGTTCTAAGGCTTTTTACACTTGTGCTTAATATAGTTCATGTACCAAAGGGCTCAACACACTTTTCTGAGGCCATAATGAGGAACTCAAAACCTTCTGTGTCCTCGTGTCGCGTCACTTCCTGCTTGGAAGAATTCTTGTTTTAATCTGAGACACACGCATTTCTTTGTTCTTTAACTAGATTGTGGATTATATATATATATTCTAATAAAAACCTCTTAAAAACTCCTGATTCTTACTCGTGATTTTGGGGGAAAAAAAGTGGAAATGCAAATTTGCTTAATCAGAACACGGACCTGGCCTCAAACCGCTGCAGTACCGGAGGCGAACACAAGGGGGCAGCCACGGACAGAGGAGCGGCTGGTTGGATTTTTCCGCCAACCGGCCTGAACAAGAAAACCTGCAGCTCAACATTGATCTTCAAACTGAGGAAAAACTGGTCCTGGCCCAGAATCTTTACACAAACTACATTTTTGTGGTGTTATTGCTTATTAAACAGTGTGATGTCACATGTTTCTGGCTGAAATGGTGGTAACACTGAAGAAGTTCCATCACATCATTCATCACACGTGAGGGCGAGAAAAGTTCCTGTTTCGCTAGGAGACGAAAGCAGAAGTTCCCACTTATGTGGAACTTCAATAATGTGGTTTCTAGGAGTCAGATCTTCTGTGTGAAACAAACGAGGGGAAGAAAAACAGCAGCTAACCCCAAAAAAAGAAAGGAAATCTTTATTCAGTCTTGACCAGAAACCTCCAGACATCCCAGAAGGTCGAAACTGCACAACAACAGCACCAGAAATGCAATTTTTCAGGAAACACCATTTACATCCAGAAAACACATAGAGCCAGTAAGAAAAACAAGTTAACAGTCGGCGTTTATAGATTCTTCTCTGAGAAAAATCAGTCATATAGATTTCCTTTGATTATAGACTGAAAAAGAATGTAAGAAAATTGCTCTGAAACTGTACCGCCTGCGAGGAAACGCACGCGTTGCAAGTGCTTTGTGTCGACAATAAAGATTCTGGTGGGTTTTGCGTGACGATGAAGCCGTAAATGTGCAGAGAGGGAACATTCATTTTCAAACATGGCTTTGTTGTTGCTTTAAAGTCAGACAAGACAACTAAAACAGAGCTTGAGGATATTTGTGTGTGCGCGCCCCAACTTCTATACATTAAGTAGCAACAGCTAGTTAGCTTAGCCTAAACCCAGGCGCAGGAGGGAGCGACTGGGCTGCTCCTGACATTAGCGTGTAGCGTGTTATATAAATTACACTGTACAAAATCTGCAGGACAAAAAACGAGAACAACAAAATACAACATTTAAGCCATTTCATCCCCACTGAAACGTTTAGAGAGCTTAGCTTATTCCTGACTTTCAAGAACCTTTTTGAGGGATCTGATCCGGTACCTGAATGGTTGAATTCATGGAGCTATTTATGTTGCCCCGTTGAGCCGCAGCTAGCTTAGCATAGCTGAGGTCTGGGTGGACCAACGGCCTCGAATCGTGGCGGAAACGCTGCTAATCAGTGGCCAGATGAGGAATATCGAACTAACCAGCGGATAAAAGATCGTCGACCAGTTACGTTAAAGACGGACCCCGGTTCTTCCGTCACGGCGTGCGTTGACCCTTGACCTTTGGCTGCGATCCCCCGAGCTTTGCCTTTAAAAAAAAAAAGATCCGCACGTGCTCCATTCAGGACCCTCCCCCACTACAGGACGGCGGCGATTCTAATCAACCGAGGTCACAGATGAGGCCTGCGAGCGCACGTGCACCTCATTAATAATTCAACGCCTCGGACACGCGCGCGCGCACGTGCACAAACTCAAAGCAGCTGCAACGCAGCATTGTGGTCATCGGGGTCCCCGACGCAGGCGAGACGCTAGCGCGGCTTCTCGTGCACGGAAGCACGCGGGCGGCTTGGAGGAGGTTTAAATGCTGCCCTCAACAGATGGGGCAAACCTCAGGTGGTCATCTGAAACACACACCCCATCGCCTCTCTCACACACACACACACACACACACACACACACGTGGGTACCAGCATCTCGACCCTTCGCACAGTGACATATGCTGGTCGCCACGGCGACGCAGCCCCCGCGCCACAGTCGGCCCTCCCTCAGAAACTTCCCGTCTCTCACGTCAGCCCTAAAACACAGGCGTGAGGCGAGGAGGCGGGCTCGTGCACGCCGCCACCCCCCCGACGCCCTCGGGGAGGAGCTCCTGCGGCGCCGCCAGACCTCTTCCCTCCACGTCCGACGCGAGGCGCCAAAAGAAGCTTTGGGGGGGGAACAAAAGCTTGGGTTAGAGCTGTCCATGTCTGACAGCTGAGCATTCCTGTCTTATAAATAATTCCTAAAGCTTTGGCAAAAATGATTTCCTGCAGGGTTTGAGGTAAACGGGGGGGTGGGGGGGGGGGGGGGGATAGCTAGCATCTGCTAAGGAGATGTAGCAAAAGCTCTGGGAACTTTTTTTCCAAATAGATGCTCAGAGGAGAAGCCGTTGTGGGTTTATGCTGACTTCTGTTCGATTCTGACAGGACCGAGAACCTGGGGCCCAAAAGGGGGGAGGGCCGAAGCCACAACCTGAACCGGGTAAAAAAAAAAACACCCGATCAAAACACTCCTCTAGCACAACTCTGCCTGTTTCTGCCAAATGTTAGCACCAAATTTATGTACAAAACAGTTTTCAGAGTCTTAAAAATGAGAACACTGCCACCCTTGTGTTTCTGCAGCTAGTTAGCTTAGCATAAGCGCAAGTTTGGCTCTGCCAAAATGGGTCCACAAGTTTGTGTGTTAAATTTGTCAAAACAAGGTTTCGGATACGCAGATGGTGAGAAAAAGCTCAGCTGGAACCCATTAGCTTTAAAGCTAAGGCTTAATAAAGCTAACCGCCTGCTGGCTAACACTGCCTCGACAATGGCCGTTGCTGCTCTTTGATATAAGCGGTTGTAGAAAAGTTAGCTCGCGTTAGCTCGTTAGCTTTTAAAAGGTGTAAAACCCTAAAATAGACGTGTGTGAAGAGAGCAGCTGGTGTTACGGTTCACCTGGAGAAACCACAGCTCCTCCAGGTGGAGGTAGAACATCGCTAGCTCTCGGACGCAGATCCCCCCCCCCCCCTCACAGAAAACACAAAATGGCTGTGAAATGATCTGACGCACGCCGCCGGAACGAACGCCAAAGCACGACTCCCAAACATTTAATATAAAGTCACAAACATGACGTCATAGATTTGCTATTTGCATGCACATGCAGTAATAAAGTACAGTTAAACTATGCAGCAGCTCCACCGCTGCCCCCCCCCCCAAGAAGGTCCAGGCTAAAGATCTCTAAAGTGGCCCCGGAGGGCGTCCAGCAGCCCCCCCTCGCTGATGCCGCCTCGATTCCTCCACTTGTTTACTGGGTCTACGAGCCCTTAAGGGAGGGAAGCGTAGGGGAACACGTCAAAACACCCCATAGTAGCAGGAAGGAGGGGTCAAAGGTCACGGCGAGGACCAGAGAAGTCACTCCTGAACGTCGCAGCAGTTCTGGAACCAAAAAAAGCCCCCCCAACAGACTCGGGGGGGGGGTCCTCAGAGCGGAGACGTTCCATCCTCGCGGGCCCGGCGGGTCGCGGCGACTCAAGGAACCCTCATCAAGGCACATCTCATCTGGGTGGAGCTGGGGGGGGGGAGATGGGGGGGGGGGGGGGGGGGGGGGGGGGCGCTGAAGCAGATTCCGACAAAAAGCCTCATAAGTCACAAACAAGACGCCGTTTAAAACCAGGGGCGCCAATCAAACCGCCGCCGCTCCAAAAAAAACAACAAAAAACAGAACCCCCCCCCCCCCCCCCAGTTTCAAACAGGGGCACGGCTGCTCGGTCTTTAACTGGCAGCGTTTGGGGGGGGGGGGGGGGACAAAAGCAGGAAAGAAGGAGAAAGAGCCTCATAAGTATTCGCATCACTCCGGCAGAGCAACAGGAGCCCCCATAGAGGCTCTTTGATAGCACGTGCTGGTACCCCCCCCCCGGCTGTTCCTCCATCATAAATAAGTCAAAGGATCGGGGGGGGCGACGCCATATGTGATATTTGGCAGGAATGTGATGTGAATTTGGCGGGAAAACGTCTCCATCTCACGAATCTTCCAGGTTTTTGCCGCCGAAAGGCAAAAACAGGCGCGACATTCCCGATCAAAGCCCATGGGAAAGCAGCTTTGATCCCTCCCGGGGTTCTCGACACGGCCCGGAGGCCCGGCACAGACGCGCCGCCGCCGTCCGTTTGGGACCGATCTTTCTTTTCCAGCGAGGCGCTAGATTCCCGTTGGAACATTCCCCGGACAGGCGACCGGACACTCGGCAGACTTGAGGCAGGGAGGTTTTTTTATTTTCATGTTCTACATCTTAACAACGTACAAAATGGAGCGAATACCGGGTCAGAGGAGCAGCGCGGCGCCGCTGGCAGCGAACGGGACCGAGCGAGTGCGGACGTGAAGTGGGGGGATGGGTGGGGGGGCAAATCCCAGAGTTCCTCGGATGGGGTTGAGAAACGTGGCGGCAAATCTCCTTCAAAGGTCGGACGGCTTAAACAAGGAACGTTAGCTTATTTTAGCCAAATCTTGCGTATCAAAATAGAACTTGGTTGTGAATTAGCTGCCTGGAGCTGCTGCCACCTAGAGGTTGGAACCAGAGCTGGAGGGTTTGCCCCCCCCCCCTAGAATCCCAATTGGCTGCCAGACTTTGATCCGCACGCCGTGAAGGCGACGGCGTGAACACCAACACGAAGCACCAAAGTGATGGCGGACGATGGGAAGTAAAGGAATACGCACCCGGAAGCTCGCCTCGTTACCCCCCCTTGTTACCCCCCCAACACACCGTTGCCCGAGGAGTGTTGGCGAGGAGGGTTGTGGCGCCCCCTGGGGGTGAAAACGCCACAGGCTGTGGGATAAAAGGTGTGGAAACCTCTCAGAAGGGACCTGAGTAAACCCCCCCCGTCCCCCACCCCCTCTGCCAGGGGCTCCTTCTCATCGGGGGGGGGGGCAAAGCTCGCCGACATGTCAATCAAATTAATTGAAAGGGGGCTTGAGTGGCGTTGGGAGAGGAGAGGAAGTCAGATAAAGTTGCTAATCAGGGGCGGGCGGCGTGATGGAGCTCGGGGGGGCTGGGGGGGGGGCACAAGGGTCTCAATGAGAGTAATCAGCTCGGCTTAATGGGAGGTTTACTCCTGGGCGCCATCCGTAATTAAAAAAACATAACAACCCTCCATAAAACCCCCCCAGCAGAACATGAAAACAAAAGTCCCCAACAATGTCTTTGATGCTTTGAAGCGAAGGTTCTCTCAGTATATATCGATTTATCTATACAATAATACGGTCACATGATACAACGGCGGATCGCCTTTACAGATCCTCTAAATATTTCGCACCGGAACACTGACGTCACGACGTGGAAGAAGCGCTAGTTAAGGCGACGTGTGGGTACGAGGAGACGAAAACGGGCGGAGGAAGAAGGAAAAAGCACCGGGGGGGCGCTGCGGTCACAGAAACGCCCCCTGGTGGACACATTTATATTGGACCGCCCAGGCGAATGTTAGCGTTAGCTTCCTGATCAGGTTTAAAGGAAATGAAGCTAGCTCCTCTTGCTCTGTAAGTGCGTCGTTTCGGGGTTTCCTCGCTCCGCTTTCGTCCCCTTCGAGATCGGCGCATAAAGACGGGGAGGAGGGCGAAGCGCCGGCGCGGCGAGGTGCATTTTTCTCCGTGGTTTGGAATCTTGTTGCTGCCTCGCCACAGTCGTGGGTGGGAAACGCGTGTAGGATGGGTAAACGAGAAAAGAAACGGGAAAAAAGATGTATATATAGCAACACAGCAACAACAGTAAATATGGCACCTCAACATGCTCCAAACACTAGAAATAAAAGAACAAAACAAGATAAAGTTGTGTTTTTTTGGTTGCAAAGTTGTCGTGGTGGATTAGCTTTTAGCTTCCGTGAAAGTACTGCATATGGTACAACCCAAAGTTCTCAGCTGCTGGTTTTTGCTTTCTTTAAAAACGCATCCCTGATGAAAGAAACAGAGTCGCTTTGCTCCGCCCCCTGTTCGACCCCGCCCCCATCCGACCCCGCCCCACCCACTCGGCCCCGCCCCTTGGGTGGATTTGGCGGGAATGCTGTAAATCAGGTTCTCTTCGCCTTGACGGAGCCTTTAGCGTCTCTTTGTTGCCCCGTTCTTTTGGGTCTACATTCCCTCGGGGGTGAGGAGCGGGTCGGAACCAGGAAGGGTCAAGATGTCAGGACATTAAAAAAAAAAAAAAAAAGGTTCTTCTCCTTCCTGAAACATTTAAAAAAGGACAAAAGTCTGGCGGTTTCTTCTGGTCCAGTTCAAAAGAGCCTCACAAACATAGAAAGATGCAACACTGAGCGCAACAAAAAGAAAAACACACGATTAGAAATATTTGTCTCTTTACACCAAATAGCTGCACTGGCGGGGGGGGGGGTCCCATACTGGGAGTAATGGGAGTGGTGGATCCTGGACGGCGCTGGTACAGGTGACTCCACTGTCCTTTGGTGTCGGTTCTGTGGAACCGAGTGAGCGACGGTGGGAACTTGACGGACAAGCGTGAACTTTGACCTCAAGAAACCGAAAAAAAAAACATGCAACTTGAGGCCCCTCCCCCGATTCTGTGGGCGAGAAAAAAGGAAAGAAAAGGCGGCGGCCTGCCGGACCACCGCGGCGGCGGCGGCGCCGGCCGGGCGGCGCTCAGTCGGTGAATCTCTGGCAGGCTTTTTTCCAGCGGCAGGCGGTGCACCACATGTCCCGGTTCTCCATCCCGTACACCTTGCGGCATTTCTTCCCCTCGCCGCGCACCTTCCGGCTGCAGAGGACAGGCGGAGGGACGGTTAAAAGAAAGGACGCCAGTTTGGCGTGGAGCGGCGAGGAACCCCTACCTGAGCGCTGCCGTTGCTCTGGGAGGCGACGAGAGCGCCGCGATGGTCTGGGAACGCTGCTCGCCGAAGCCCTGGCTCTTACTGGGCGACACCTGGAGAGGCGAGACGTGTTTGAGAAGCGGCGGGACGCCCGGAGAACGTCCCCGGCCGGCGTCCCCCTTCTTACCGTGTTCCCGGTAAAAGTGACGGGCGGCGACTGCCAGGAGATGCTGAAGCTGGCGCCGGTGGCGGGGGTGAAGCTGGCGCACGCCGAGCCGCTGCTGCTGCCGCTGGACGGGATGGACACCGGCGCCGTGGCCTGGAGGCGGGACACAGAATTAGCGTTAGCGACCGGCGGCGGTCCGGCGGCGTCCGCGCGCGGCGTCTACCTGGTAGGCGTGGTCCGTGTGGATGAGGTAGAGCGCGCTGGGCGCAGAGCGGCTCAGCGGCGTGGCGCCGCCGCCGTGAGGCTCCTTGGTGTCGGCCGGCTGCTGAGGTCTGTGACAGTCCGGCAGGTGGCCGAGAGACGGGAGGGACGGGGGGGACAGGACGGAGGGGGACACCGGGGACAGGCTGCTCAGGCCGTCCGCCACAGAGTCGGTGTTGAGCTTGATCTCGGTGTAGTAGAAGTCCTCCTCCCCGTCGCTGCAGTCCGAGTCGCAGTTCCGCCTACGGGAGGAGGGAGAGAGGGATGAGCGCCGGGCTCTCCAGGCTCGCCCTGCACCCCCAAACCGCCCCCCCCACCGTCTTAAACAAACTAAACATCATCTGCAGTAAATCAGACGCCGCTCTGATCGGGTGTCAGGATGTCACAATTACGGCGCTCTCTACGTGCTCATTTGCCCGTCACCTGTCACCCCCCGGGGGGGGGGGGGGGGGGGGAGGCGCGTTGCCACGGCGATAATCTATCAGGCGGTAATCGGCTGCCGTGACAATGAAGCCTGGAGGACGGGTCGGCACTCAAAAGACAACCAGGTTTTGAGTGGACGGTAGTGTGTGTGTGTGTGTGTGTGTGTGTGTGTGTGTGTGTGTGTGTGTGTGCGTGTGCGTGTGTGTGTGTGTGTGTTACCCCAGGTGGATGGTCCGGATGTGTCTCTGGATGCCAGCGGCGGTACTCAGCACCTTGCCACAGTTCTTCCACAGGCACTTGAACATCACCTTCATGGAGTTCTGCAAACACACAAAGGCACAGCTACGGTCAGATTAGCGAGCGTCGATGCTAACGGGCGCCGCCGCGGCGCCGGGAAAGAACGTCACCCTAAACGGGACGGAGAGGAGCGACAAAACAGTCCGACGGCTCGGGAATAAAGTACAAACGGATTCAAGGAATCTGGCAGAATTCCCGCGCTGCTGTCGTTAGCGCTAGCGTTAGCATCCGGAGAAACCCCGGGCAGCGTCTATTCCTCTTTGGCGTGTTTTCCCGCCTATTTTTCCCGTCTGTTTTTCCAACGCCCCCCCCCCCGACCTGTCGGAGTGATTCAGTGTTATTTTTCATGGAGTTTTTGATTCAGCGTTCCGCTTTGAAACAGACGTCTGACGGCATCTCGCTGTCGTCGCCTTCAGTTGTTTCCCCCCTCGTTTGGCGAACACACGCAGACACAACCATCATCTTCCCGCCGCCACATTGTTCTAACAAAGGCTCGCTGCGCGTGGGGGGGGGCTTCCATGAAAGGGAGAGCTCTACGGCTAATTAAACGGCGAACTCCGGAATGTGTCTTGCAGGAAGCGCAGAGGAGAGGAGCATGAAGGGAATGTTAATGCGCGGCCTTTAGCTTTGCATGCGCGGCGCACGTGTGTCAACACAAGCTAGCGGCGCGGCTATCACAGCTAGCGGCGCGGCTATCACAGCTAGCGGCGCGGCTATCACAGCTAGCGGCGCGGCTATCACAGCTAGCAGAGGCTGCTCTCGTCCTCAGGTTCGTCCTTTAGCTCCAGTTAGCAACAGGAATCTCGCAGGTTCCTAAAATCGGATCGGATCGCTCGATAGCGAAAAAAACGGGATTCTTACGTCTGCTAAAACTTCCCACCTTGCGCTTGCGGGGGATGGGCTCATCGAAGAGCAGGCTGCTGCCGTCCTGCTCCTCCAGGCTCGGGTCTTCGGGCCCGGCCGGACCGGCTCCTCCGCCGGACCCGCCGGACCCTCGGAAGGGCTTGAAGTTGTCGGCGGACAGCGGCGGCGACGGCGTGGAAGGGTTGGACTGGTCGCTGGGGGCGGACCAGCTCCAGTAGCCTCCGGAAGAGCTGTTGCTGGACGGAGTGAAAGGACCGGCGGAACCGTTGTCTTTCCACGAGCCGCTCAGAACCTCTGGGGGGCGGAGGTCGGCCCAAAAGGGAGAGGACAAAAGACAACGTCAAAGAAAGACAAAGAGTCCAAACTAGAGATGAAGTTCTGGACGTCAACACGACCCCAGACAGGGGAGACACCAGTACCAGCACCAGCACCAGTAGCACCAGTACCAGCAGCACCAGTACCAGTACCACCACCAGTACCAGCAGCACCAGAACCACTGTGAGGAAAACAAAGGTTTCTTTAATGTTGCGGGTTTTCGGGAAGACAAATCCAAGGTTGTTTTATTTTAGATCAAAGGCGCCTTTAGTAGCAGCATCCTGCTCTGTGAAGGCTGGGGAACACGTGTGTGTGTGTGTGTGTGTGTGTGTGTGTGTGTGTGTGTGTGTGGTTCTGGCAGAACATCCGTCCATCAGTGGAGTCCAACATGGACTCTGGTTCTGGGCACCTCTGTGTGACATGTGGGACGCACATGCAACCCTGCGCATAGCTGCAGCTAGCACGCCACCGGGACCCGTGGCACCGGGACGGGGGCGGGGGTCCTGGTGCCACGGGTCCCGGTGCCACGGGTCCCGGTGCCACGGGTCCCGGTGCCACGGCTCCAGGCCCGGCGTGGACCGTCTGGAGTCCCTGAATGCTGAGCACAGCAGGTGGCGTCCTCATGCTGGGGGGGGGGGCGGAGCGCATCAAAAACAGAAACTACAGACTCGGCAAGTTATTTCTGCATTTGTGCATCCGGGCCGCTGAGCTCGGCGCCACGTCGGCGGCCTGCGGCCCGGACTTCCGCCGGCGCCGGAGCTAATATTCACCGTTGACTTTGACGGGGGGGCTCTTGACCAGAGGGCTGGTGGACAGGCTCGTCAGCACCATGGCAGCCGTCACTTTGTCCATGTCCACTTCCTCCTCCGAGCGCCTGAGGAGAGAGAAGCGGGAACGCTCGGTTAACCGCGGTCAGAACTCAGCAGAACCCGTCGGTGGCGAAACCCGCTCCGGCCCGCGTCGGGTTCTGGCCTTGAGAGGAAGTCGCAAAACCATGTTAGCTAACAAAGACGCCATTAGCAGATGCTAATTTATCACCCGTCCCACTGTTGAATATGATGTCATTACGGCCCCCCCCATAAATCAGCCGTAACCCCCCCCCACCTTCTGCCGCCATAAAACCACTTCCTGGTCACCTTGGGAGGCCATCATGTGACAGCAAATATCATTTCCACGGCAACCGTGACAGAGTGTAATTACTGCCCGTTTTGACTATCTCCAACCAGCAAAAGAGTAAAGAGGAAAAACGCATTAGGAGGACAAATAATTCCGAGGTGATGTATGAGGGGGGCAGAAGCGGAGCGGGCGGGGGGGGGGGGGCAGAGGGGCGGGACCAAATCGCATTAACCATTAGAGGCCTTATCAAACTAAGTTCTTATCCAACTGCTTATTACGGCTGTAATTAACGGAGAGAGTGTGTGTGTTAGCGACGTACGGTGTGTGTGTGACGCGGGAGACTCGGCTAATGGAGCCGTAAGTGAATTTTGATAGATGGCGTTCATACGCCGGCCTGGCGTGCGCGTGGGCGAGCGCATGCACGTGCGTTTTCAGGTTCCCACTAAGCCCCTCGTGTCCGATCCACGGGCGTTTTATTTTGAAATTTACTCCGACTCATTAGCCACTTCCTGTCTGGTACAAGTTGTTTGTCTCCGTGTCTGTGTGCGCGTGTGTGTGTGTGTGTGTGGTGGGGGGGGGTCCAGAGTGACTCCAGCCACTCACAGGAGTGTATTTTTTTTAATAAAAACCAGCAGAATCATGTTAAATCTGATAAATCTGACCTCCCCCATCAGACTCCGGCCCGGCCGGTTCTCCTCCTCCTCCCTTCACCCCTGCCGGACTGGAAACCTCTTGCTCAATCTCCCTCCCACATATCGCAGCGCGCTTAAAATGCTGTGAACGTAGCCAGCAAGCGTGTGTGTGTGTGCATGTGTGTGTGTGCATGTGTGTGTGTGCATGTGTGTGTGTGTGTGTGCCGCTCTCTTTGATCCTATGTAAGGAGGTCCAGTTGTTCATTACAGCCACTGGACTATGACGCCTCAATAAGCTCCTATAA
>NC_042296.1:11180449-11275449 GCF_901000725.2 Takifugu rubripes | reverse complement strand
GTTTCTCATCACTTTCTTCACACTTTAACCGATATGAGGGATTAAAGGGAACGGCGCCTGCGATAAAAAGACAATCGCGGGGGGGTTAAAGGTCGAATCTGAATCCAGCATCGCATCAACGTGGGGAGAAAACGGGAAAACTGGGGTCGCGCTGCTCAACGCCACCCAAACAAACAAACAAACAAACAAACAAAGGGCTTTTTTAAATTCAAATTTGCACAAATATGGAATCTGGTCTGATCACATTAATCACACTGCTAACACGCGTGTGCGGGTGTGTTTGCTGGGTGTGTGTGGTCGTCCCCGTGCAGGCTGTTGATGCTCCAACACAACTTCCGTCTCCGGTGGAAACGCACAACTGGAAACAAGTCAACAATTGTGTTGCTGTGCTGAGGTCAAGGGCGCCACGCAGGGGTCGCCGCTAGCACAGAGTTAGCCGCCGCGCTGCCTCTGCTGCAGCTAGTGGTGAAGTCTCCGTCGGAGAGAGGGAAAACACCACCAGGCATGCACGTGCACACACTTGTGCACGCTGCGAGAGGAGACAAAGAAAGAGAGACAGGGCGCTCCGGTGCGGGAGGGCGGGAGAGCCACGGACCGTGGGGGGTGGGGGGGGGGGTGAAGGGGGAAATGAGCGGGAAAGCGGAGATGGAGACAGCAAGATAGAAAACAGTCGGGGGAGCTGAGAGCAGGAGAGCAGGGATGAGATGTGAGGGCAACACGAGAGGCACGTTCATCCATCTGGGGAGGGAACGGGCGCCCAGAGAGGCGGAAAGAGAGGAAGGACACAAAGAGCTGGACTGAGAGGGGAAAAGTGGGCGAAAAGTCTGGCGGACGGACACAAAGGAGCAAAAGAGTCCTCAATTTGTACCGTTCTAATCAACAATCAGGACGAACTCGGAGCCGAAACAACGCAGATTGTTGCGGTAAACGTTAACATCATGGGACGCACATCGCGGCGTTCCTAGCGTACCCAGAAACACACGGCGGCTGGAGGCGACCGTGTTTACACAGACGTCAACGGGAGGTCATAAATTATTCATGCTGGGTGGAGGAGTGGCTGTGGAACACTGCCTTTAAGAGGAGAACTCTGGTAAACACGTCCATTTTCAGCTCCGAGTGAGGTAATGCTGCCAAAGCCAGCGCAGCCCCTCCACACACACACACACACACATGCACACACACACACACACACACACACACACACAAAGTTCTGCAGGCTGTCCTTGAGTTTGGCAGAAAATTGTAGTCCCGCCCAACTCAAACCCCACCAAATCATTACTCCCTCACACACACACACACACACACACACACACACACACACACACACACACTGGTTCACATGGGAGTCAAGTTTGGAATGTTGAACCCAAATCAAAACAACTTTGCCAGGGCTGGTCGCCATGTGACTCCAGCTACCGACTCCCTTTTGTTTACAGGGAGGGAGGTTACAGTTCAGGCAGAGTGTGTGTGTGTGTGTGTGTGTGTGTGTGTGTGTGTGTGTGTGTGTGTGTGTGTGTGACCATTCCAGCTCTCTTGAAGATTCCATTCTGATTGTGCACCAGCACCCCCCCACAGAACATATCAAAGTTCTAAGTAGAATGGGTGACCGTTTAACCCCTCCCACACACACACACACACACACACGCGCGCACACACACACAAACACACACTCCGCCCCCCCACCAGTATCAAATAACCTGAACATAAGCAGATCCATGAAGACGCTTTGAAACATGCATGTGTGTGTGGGGGGGGGGGGTCACTCTGGCTGCTATTAAACAACATTTTTAACGTTCTGTTCCTCGTTCTCCAGGTTCCTAACGTGCTGCCAACGTTCGTTTTTACCTGGGACGCTCCACACCTGCGTTAGGCCCCTCCCACTGACATTTGCCTGCCTTTATATGATTTACCCAACGGCCAAATGTTGGGACTCCAGCGCCGGTTCTGCTCCGGTGCCTCCGTCAGAGGTCTCAGACACCACGTAGGTTCCTTATTGGATTAGGCAGTAAGTGGATCTGTGGCTGTCGTCCTGTTGGGGGGGTTTATGTCGTCCTGTTGGGGGGGGTTATGGAGACGGGCCCGGGCAGATGTCGGCCTAACCCACGGATAACTTTCAGTTAACGTTATTGCCCCCTGCTCAGAGCAGACGGGCGTTTGGGACGGCGGCGCCGTGGAGCAACAGTTGTGTTTCCTGTGGCCTCGTCGCTCTTTTGGATGAGATCGTTATAGCTGGATCTGGTACCATAGTAACCGCTACGCGTCCTGGTATCGTGGCTAAGTCTCCCGTTCTGGGGGGGGGGGGGGGGGGGGCTATCGGAGGTGAAATTACACGCCACCACGTCAATAAAGTATCTTTTATGCTTCCGTTGGTCCAGAAGGTGAATTCATCGTAAATCTGGGAATTAAAAGCAGCTCAAAGTTTTATCCACGGCACCAGTGGGGGCGGGGCCAGGGCTCGGCTCATCGGAAAACTTATTAAATCTGTTTTTAATAGCGTTTAGGATAATTGAACCCCCCCCATCTTCGGCCGAGAGGGTCGGCGCTCTGCCGCTGGCTTCTTTGGAGAGCTGAGACTTGTTTATTGAGCTCACGTTACTCTGTGGGATATTATGGTCTGCAGATGACAGATGTTGCCCTTCAATCCCCAAACCAAACAGCTCCTGCCCTTCAGAGAGATGCTGCCCCCCCCCCACCACCCCACCATCCACCCCCCCCACAACATGGAAATGCAGCATGTTTTCAATAAAAACGTTACACAAATCGTCATGTAAAGAGCCGAGTTGTGGACAGTGGTCGAATATCTCTTCATTTACTGCTAATTACATTATGGGATTGGTAATTACCCAGTGTAACAATGGACACACACACGGGAAACATTTAGTTTAAAAATAAATCATAGTTGCTGTTTCAAATATATAATAAATGCAGAGAAGCTCATAAAAATCAACTGATGTGTTAGGGTTAGAGTTTTTAATGGGGCCTGTTTTTGAATAGTAGTCGTTAGATTAGGAAAGAAATTAGTAATGTCCTCATGCACACCTCACTCACACACACACACACACACACACACACACACACACACACACACACACACACACACCGGTCCCTACCCTGCCTTTGCCCACCCCTCGTTCGCGGACACTCTGGAAAACTGCGATAAAATTTGTGAGCGACACTCAAATTAAAAGGAGGCTTCAATTATGACACCCTCACGCCGCGCGCTTAATTAGTACATCTCCAGTTTAATTAATCGAGCCTGTCTGCTTTACAGATATCAATAATTTAAAACAGGCAGGTCAACGGAGCCTCAGAGCCGATGGTCATAATTAGAAATAATGTGAGGGGAAGGCGCTTCTGGGCCGGGTTCGGCTGCCTTTTTAATTTAATACCTGCATATGTGAAGCACCTCCCCTCCCCTCTGGTTCCCCCGGGCCAGAACTTTGGCTAAAACCAGCGTTCAGCCGCCAGCGTCCGGGTCCGGACGCACGGGCGTCGCCTCATTAGCGTTCCCGTGTGGACACAAAGTTGTGACAGCCGATAATGTGTCAATTAGCACCACCTTCCACACCCCAGATGACCGTTCTGCACGTCTGTCGATATAATCAATTACAGCTCCCCCCTGCTCGCCAGCGCTCGGTACCATCAGTCCATTAAAGCCCGAGACTATGGATTAGTGAGGAGCCGCCGCGGGGTCGGCGGCGCCCGCTGTCATATAAACAGAGGCGCCGAGATTCTGGATCCCAGACAGGGAATCGTTAAACACCAAACAACACCAATGTAGGACAGATTAGCATAGCGGGGACATTTTCGGAAAGAGCTTTGGGACGGATTTTCTGTGGGTTCTGGACATCGGGGGCTCGTCGTGGTCGCGCTGACACTCCGGAGAAGTTGTTGTTTGTGGCTTCAACAGGCAAACATTTACGCAACACTCGCCCAGAAATCCGTGAGAGAACAACTCACGCGTGACCCGACTCAAACGCTCACGGCCCAAAACCTTCCTCCAAAAACCTCCAATTCCGGTCCGGCAGGTGGTTCCTCTGGAACCAAAACCGGTCCAATGATCTCTGGCGGAACTCAGCGGGCGACAGAGTCGCTCCCCAAAAAGGAAGAGTTTAGTCTCTGATCGGACTTTTAATGAACAGCAGGTTGGGAACGAGCTCGGGGATGATGGTAAACACACACCGGGGAGTCGTCTCATTAAACGCTCTGTTTTTATCCGTCACGCTGCTTTTCTCTTGTGGACTTGTTCCTCCCAAGGACATAAAATATTGTTTCATTCCGTGTATCTGCGCTTAATTTGGCTAAATGTGGCTGTTCCGTCCTGATTTTAGCTCGTTTTCATGTTATTTCAGCGCCCTCCTGACTGATGGTCCCCGTTAAACAAAGCTAGAGGTTGAAAGGTGACGCGCACACACACGCTACTGGCTGTAATTAAACATCCAGCCTATTTAGTTCAGTCTAAACCTAGAAAATGGCGACATCTGCTTTAGCTCTGCGATGTGTTCCAGTGCCTCTGCCCCCTGAGGAGCAGCGGACGGTGGTGCGTCATTAGCTATATAACAAAGTTCAAAAGTCATTTTATATAATGGAACATCCTTGTGAGGAGTCAAGCAGAAGGTGTCTCCAGAAGCCGCACCTGAGAGACATATTTGGGCTCGTTAGGAGCCCCCCAAGAGGCTTCCGGTGGTCCCATTCCTCCCAACAAGGGCGTGGCGGGTATCTGGGAATCCCCAGATTCCCACTGATGTTTGGGTCAGGACACGGCGAAGCGTGTCCCTCTCCAGGACTGTGAGGTGCGTTTGGGGTCATTATCCAATTAAATCCATTTATTTTAACCCCGTTTCGTCCCTCCACCCGTGACATGTGTCCCGGGCCCCCAGGCAGCAGCACGACCTGGAGGCAGGACCCGTCCACCCCCGTGTTTAACAGTTGGACAGGTGTTCTTTCCATGAAATCCGAAGCCCTTTGTTCTCCCAACACCCCCCATCTTGACCTCCCCTGCTCCTGTTTGCCATGTGTGAGTTACACCTGATGTAAATCCCAGCGATCCACCTCCGTCTGAATCACGTCACCATTTTCGAGGTGCTACTCAACTCCCTGATGCCTCCAGGAGCAAACGCACAACATGTGCCCCCCCCCCCCCTCCGAAAACACGATGGAGCTCGACCTCACCGTTGCTGCCGTCAGCCTCGTCTTCTGTTACCAATATTTGCCGCTTTCTTATCTTCGCTGGCATCCGAAGCAGGAGGAGTGTTTGCTTTGGCAGCTGCTGAGCATCTCTGTCACACACACACACACACACGCACACACACACACACACACACGCGCACACACACACACACACACACACACACACACACACACACACACACACACACACACACACACACACACCAGCAACTGTCTAGAAACCGTTTCCTCTTCTTTAAAAAGGAGCAGCCAGATAAGATCCAACATTGACGACCCCGAACCCAACGCAGAGCCTCGCTGGAGCCGGGCTCTTCCCAGCGGTCGGCCCGTTTCCAGAATGGAAGGAGAACCGAGACCAGAGCTGCACGACCTCTAATACACTCTAAAAAATTCACACGCTTCAAATAAGAGGAAACAATTGTGGGCTTTTTTTTTTTTTTTACTTTGCTGTTGAGCTTCAGCCTGTAAAAGAAGAAAAAGCCGTTTCTTTGGGGTTATTGATGCAGGCACAGGTCAGAGACGCCTATTGATTTGTGGAGTGAGGCCCCCTGAAATGCAGCAGGATGAAAGTGCTGCATACAAACACGGTTCTGCTGACGGTGACGTGATGATGGACAGAGCGGCACAGCACCACAACCCCCCCCCCCAGGTCCAACATCCATATGAGGGGAAGTCATTTTCCCACTGTTGCGTGGGTGCGGGGGGGACTCAGCAGCCCCTCCCACACAGGTAGGAAGCCTTTTTTCCCACCAGGAGAGCCGGAGAACCATCCAACAGCTGGTCCTTTTCAGGGTAAATCACCGGGGGTGGGGGACTTTTGAGAGTGCAATTAATTGGTCAGACTTCTCTGGGGAGTTACCTCTGGAGGAGAAAGTCCTGGGGCATTCTGGGTTTTTTGGGGGGGATTTTATAACCCTCACTCCTTTGTCCCCCTCCCCCTGCCCCCCCCCCTGGTCTCCCTGTGGCCACCGGTGACCCGGTGTTGGTGGCAGGTGTGCAGACCGTCCTGCAACACTTACAGGTACGGTCACACCTGAGCTCCGTCAAACTGTCCGTTTTCCTGCTGGCGCGCGAGAAGGATCAGGAAAAGATGCTCGGAATAAAACGCACTCACCTGTCGTCGGGGAACACCTGTGTTTGTGAGGACTTAAACAGGAAGTGAAAAGCTGTTCTGTGTCTTTGTAGCGCACAGGCGGGCGGATTCACGTGTTTCGCCTAATTTGTGTGAACGGGAGGCGGTTTGTGTGTCGCAGTCTGTCTCACACACACACACACACACACACACACACACAGGTGAACCATCCTACCTGGCGTGAGGGACATCGATGCTGGACGAGACCACTTTGCGCTTCTGTTCCAGCAGGGACACGGACCGGGTGTCGCCGTCCCGGCCCGCGCGCTTCCCGTCCCCCGTCCGCGGCTCCTCGGGCGCCTCGGGGCCGCGGCCGTTGCCGTCCACCTTCTGGCTCTCCGGCGCTCCGTTACTGGCGCTCTGCTGCAGAAGCATCCGCACGGGTTAGTGGGAAGGCAGGACAGCGGGATACAACATTTTCGACGCCATCAACACCTTTTCTACAGGTATTGCCTCGTTGCCCACTGACCCGGTGACCTCTGACCCCACTGACCCGCTCAGTTTGTGTTCTGCGTCTTCGGTAAAACCACGATGGAAAGCGACCAAGAGAGGCAGCAGACTCTAAATCTGCGTTTGCCTCTTTGTTCCCACCATCCTCCCAGGAATTACTCCCCCCCCATCAGGGTGATCAGGTGACACACGGCAGCCCCAACTGTACAGGTGTAACAGTTGTAGTCTGCAGCACACACACACACACACACACACACACACACACACACACACACACACACACACACACACACACACACACTTTAGAATTAGATCAACGGGAGGAAATTAAAGGATTCGGATGGAAGAAATCGGGTTCGGAGACGAGTTCAGGGCGTTTAATAGGCTCCTGGGCTTCACGTGCACGGACAGACAAGAGCAGGGCTGTAACCAGGGGGAGGGGAGGCTGCTGCACCCGTGACCCCGCGACCCCGCGACCCCTCCGCGATGCCCAGCCGACCAATGAGGCTGCGCTCGGCCCGTTTCATCGGCGGCCCCCCGGAGGACGGGGACAGCAGCGCCGCCAGGACGGGCGGAAACAAGCAGAAAACTGTTGCACGGCCCACAACAGTCGCTCAGAGGAACCATTGGATCAACAAGTCCCCCCCCCCCCTCCGAAATAAAAGCCATTCTGGGCATGGTGCCAAGAATCCAGCGTCTTTGGAGCCCGATGCCAACTGGGGTGCCCGCTTTGTGAGGGATGCAGCTGCTGCTCCGACCAGGCGGCGTGTCGACCCCCCCCCCCCCCACACACACACACACACACACACTTTAAAATGCAAAGCAGTCATCTAACTTGATTAAATGTACAAAGGAACATGTGGGAAAATGCCCCAAAAAGCCAGAGTGGTCTCCCCCCCCCCCCGGGCTTTTTGTGTTGCTGGTTTTGGACCTCAGCAGACTGGTCCTGAGAGACTGGACCATTGTTGTGGTGGGGGGGGGGGGGTCAACAACAACATGTCTCTCAGCACCACGTCCGTCTCCCCCCTGCTGTGAATAGTTGGACGGGTTGGTGCTAACTTTTGGACGCTGCCTCACAAGTTAACTTAAATCCCACACACACACACACACACACACACACACACACACACACACACACACGTGCAATCAGAGATCACAGGTACACAAAGGAAACGTAAAGGAGCCGCAATGATCCCAATCTGTCAGGGGCCGAGAAAATAAAGAGCAGGAGGAGAAACGGCGACCAGAATAAAGCAGAATCGAGCTGTAAACAAGTCCCGATCCTCTCATGCATTCCTCGGTCACTCCCTTACTATAAAAAGGGGGCAGAACACACACACACACACGCGCACACGCACTGACACACACACACACACACACACACACACAGAAACTGTTTACACTGTGTCTCCCTTGACTTCATATTTTGCGGCCATGTGACGCCAAATCTTGCGAGTTGGATACGGAGGCGATTGGGTCACAGCTAATGGGACCCGTGCCACAGCCGCCAAACGTGGACCGTGTTGACCCGGACCGCAGAACCACCAGAACCTACAAAGTGCGTGCTGTAAGGCGACAACAGTTGCATTGTGTTCGCGTAAAGCCCCGTGATGTTCAACTGTAACCAACTGCACCAGTAGCGAAGATAACTACTCGCAGATGTGCAACTGGGGGCGCTGAATTATTTTGGATAAATGTTATATAAAGACAATGACTTCGTGCGTGCGCGCGCGCGCACACACACCATTCCGAAAGGCTGCAGTCACGGTGTTTGTTTTCCTCGGCTCACACACCCACCAGCCCACATAAACATTGCGCAGGCACTATCAAGCCCTTTGTCCCGCTTATCTGCGGTCGCTAAACGTCGTGACAGTGCGCGGTTTGACGCCAAATCGCGCGCGGCGGCCGTCGTGCGCGAAGCCTTTTCCTGAACAAACGCGCCTGCAGCGGCGGCGACACGGTTCCGCTCGCGCGGCGCAGGAAGCGGTTGAATGCTGCAAAACAACCGCGCAACAATCCGGGCGTGCGCGCAGACCGCCGGTCCGGGGCGCTCCTGCGCGCACGGTACGCACTCGCATACACACCTTCAAGCTGGACTTGAGCGGTCCTTTGGTCGCGGAGTGGCTGAAGCCGGTGGCGATCTCCTCCTCCGCGAATTCCTTGAGGCCGCCGTCCTGCATGAGCACCGTGTAGACGCTCCGCCGCCCCCCCGCGGCCGGAGCCTCCCGGTTGTCCTGCTTGACAGCCTGGACCACTCCTGTCACCGGCGCGCCGTCCTCCGTCGGACTCGGCGCATAAACGCGGCTGCCGAGGATCGACCTCTTCACCAAACGCCTCGTATGCATGTCCCCCCCCCCCCCTGCAAAGTATCTCAATGAATTCAGAGCCGAGAGACGGGTGACTTTAAACTATTAAACGTCGAATTCTGGCGGGTAAACAAGAAAAGCACAGCACCGCAGCGGGCACGCTAGACGCTCCAACAATCCGGGTGCGACGTTGGAAAGCGGCAACATGCTCGGGAGGCGAGAACTCCTAAATGCGCCGCGAACTAAAGCCCCCGGGGGGGTGGAACGAGCGCACTTCGGGGGCAAAGGCGAGCAGCGAGCGACGCGTTTGCCGCTAGCAGCCTCCTCATCTACCCGGCTAACGCTCTTCCTCCGTTCGACCTGTTTGTTTTCCACTCTGCTCCCCGCGAGCTCGGCGGTCGGCGGGAAAAAGCGGACCGGACGCGGCGCCGAGGAGCGGCGGACGCGGTCGCACACGATTTTAAAAAATGCCCGTTCAGACGCGAGGACGCGACGCGGGCGGCGCGACGCGGGCGTGGGGGCGTCGAACGGTTTCACCCTCGGTGTCTTTGCGCGCGTCCTCCTCTCGGAGATGCCTTGAAAACGCGCATAAACGCGGCCGTGCGGTGACTCCCGCTCCCGCTGACGACAGATCCAGTCCGCGGGCGGCTGCGACCGAGCCGAGGCTCTACCGGCGGAATGCTGCCTGTAAACATGTGCGGTTCGGCGGCGGGGACGCGCCGCGATTGGGCGCCGCAGCACACGCCTCCACAAGCCCCCGCCGCCCCGCGCTCTCCTCCAGCAGAAGGCAGCGCCAGCCGAGAGGATGCTCCATTCAAAACAATGACGCAAGGATGGAGAGGAAGCGGGCGGGTGGGGGGGGGGGGGGTCCTTCTGAAAGGGGGGAAGGAGGAGGCCAGAGTTTGGGAAAGAGAACTTCCAGCCACACAGGCCGCTTGGTTGTTGCCGCTCTTTCCGAATGGCAGCGTTTAAATGTGGTTAAATCCGCAAGGAACAGTGAAATGCGGGGCAGTTACATCAGGTCACATCAGATGATTTATCAAGTTGGGCGTCGCACCTTCCTCCATTCTTCGGGGTAAAACTGCACGAGCGCCTTCACAAGCAGCCGACACCTTTGCAGAAGCAGCTTTTCATTACGAACTTCCCCGAGTGTGATTAAAGGACGCCCGTTATCAAGTTTATGACCCACGTGGCAGGTGGGTCACTATAAGTGAAAGAAATAGCCCGATTAACGTCTGTTGATGTCTGTTTTTTATAACCACGTGCTGCTTGAAACACAGTGAATGAGTCAAAAGACTGTTCGTTATCCATGTTGTTTTTATTTGAACAATTCAGGTCATAAAATATTTACATGCAGAGGATGGAAAATCCCGACAGATGCGGTCGTCATGTCCAAAAGTGGCTTCTGCCTCCTGATCAAAGGCAGGCGTCACCATGGAGTCGTCTGCTGCTTGTTGGGGGGAACAAATGGCCTCATTACAGGAGCGGCGGCGCTGAAGGGGGGGGGGCGGAAAGGGCGCGGATGACCCTCGACCCCATGTGCTGGATGTGCATGTTTATGTGAGCAGCTACAGAGAATAACTGATTTTAAGGACGTACCTAATAACTGTCAGTGTGTTTGTGTCTTCACTCCACTGGGCAATAAAACACCCCCCCCCCCCCACGACAGTTCATTTCCTCGGAGGTCATTAGGACCCTCCAACAATACCCGGCCGGCTCGCTCCTCACAAACGCCGCCTCCATTTAGTTTGAATTATTTCTCCGTGACGCCGCGAGGAAATGCGGAAATTCTAAATGTCTGGCAGAATTTATGAATTTAACAGAGGCGGCCGGCTGTGTTTATTAAAGGGGAAGAGGGGCGACGTGCTGCTGCCTGTCGAGCTGGAGATGCTGCGGACGGAATATTGGAGGTGGGTGGAAGGGATGACATAATTACGCTCGCTCCGAACAGACTCGGCACAAGTGAGAATTGACATTTCATGGTTTAAAATCAGCTTTAAAGTGAAAAAAAAAAGCACACCGTCGGTAATGCCACGTTAATTCAGCTCTTTAAATAAAAGTACCACACTTGATCTCCTAAAACACATGTACCAAAATACTGTACCTTACTTCTAGCATGTGACTCAAAAGCTATTTTACGACCTTGAGTGACAATAGTCAAGACAAAAAAAAGGGTTTTCCTTACAACAAAGCAGATATATATCCACCAAAACGCTCCGTCAAGGCTTACGTAAACTAACATAAACTAACAACTGGTTAAAGTGGTAACCATATATAAATATATATATATATGTATGTATGTATACGTGTCGGAGCAAACTACATACAAACGTGTGTGGTCCTCTGATAGTGCTTCTGCTGGGTTAAATGCATTTATACTGAAGGGTGCACAGATCTTGTGATGGTTCTATAGAAGCGGTACCGTGACGCCAACCTTTGTGCTTCAGAATCAGGCCTGGTGCCGTATGAAGAGCGTTTCCTGTACCAAACTACACAAAAGCAGAAACATAAAGGCGGCCGACTGGCAGATGTGGGTTCACACATGACAAGTCTCTTGAATGGGTTTTAATCTTCGCTCCCATTGGAGCTTTTTAAAGCCCAAACTCAAGGGTTCTAAGGGGAGCGTGTACCTTCACTACTGCTGCCACCTCACAACTCTTCATCGGATAGGTTTGAATAATACGTATACCTGCGACACTTCCATCAAAGCCTATTACTTTTCTCTAAAAGACACACAAGTATTTCACAATTATACAACAACATTAATCTTGCAATAAATATTCACCAGGATAGCGCGACAGGGACTGTAAAACACCTTCAACTGACTGGAAAATGTGTCAACGTTAGCTTGGGTTTTTCCATCGGGGGGCAGCTATTGTTTGATTTCCTGCCCCGTCGTGTGGCGAAGCGGCGGCGCCTCGGCGGAGGCCTTAGCACGGCCAAAATAGGCCGGAGTTGCCTGGAAGTGGCGCTGGTTTCCACGGCAGCCGTAGAAATGGACGCACAGACCCCTTCATATGTACAGTAAGTGCGTTAGTTCCATATGATATGGCACTATTTCTTTACCCCACAGGCACTGGCAGCTTCCTCAGCTAACTTCTAACTTCTTTTTTTCTACAATCAGTTGCTTTTTTTTTTTTTTTTATCTCTGCCCCCTGAGGTGCTAAAGTTCTACGCTGGAGGAGGCCCGATCGGTACCAAAAACACTTCCCCTGGTCGATAAATGAAGCCTTCAGATATGATAAACGTACCCGAGAGGAGGCAACACCCCCCCCCCCCCCACACACACACACACACCGAGAGCGGACGTGAGGGAGGAGATCTCAGAGTCGGGACATTTCACCGGTCAGACCAACCTCTCCCACGCACTCGTAGTCGGGCTCAGCCGTGGCGGCGTCCGGCCCCTCCTCGCCGGCCCCCGCCCTGCGGTCGTCGTCGGAGCTGCTAGTCTTTGGGAGGCGGATGGTTTCGTAGCCGGGATCCGTGCCGTCCAGGACGGGCTCTTCCGGCTGCTCCGGCTGGGAGTAGATGTCTCGGACGGTGGCGTAGAGGTCACTGGAGGACGTGACCAGGCCTTTGATCTCTGCGATGCTGCTGTAGTCGTGCTCTTTGTCTTCCTCCTTCACGGCCTCGTCACAGTTTGTTTTGGCGACGGAAGAGTACAGCGGCGCCTGGCAGACACAGCGCAGATTAACGCGAAGCTCCGCAATAAGAAGCACGGAGCAGGGCTCCTTTGTGCTAGCGCGCCGCTAACGTGCGGTAGCATATCGCGTCATGTTATGTGAATGCCGTTAAATTGTGACGTGGGAAGTTTGGGGGGGTTCATCACACGTTTACCTCTTTGTCTGACAGAGTGGGGCTGTCGATCCCCGGGGCGGGAGACAGGGGGGAGTCCAACTGTAGCAGATAAAAAAAAGAGCAAGAATCAGATTTGGGCACGGCAGGAAGAGCACGATGTGACAGTCAAAACATCCCCGAGGCAACACATCGGATGCTCGTCTTCTCCAGACGGCGGCTGCCGGGAACAGATCCAATATGGCAGCCTTGGCTGAGCGGCGCCCACTCCCGACAGGTGTAGCTTTTACAACGCGTCGCATCCGAAGGTACGGTTTGTTATTTATAGGCCCAACGCGCCGTCTGTGATGCATCAGTCACCGCTTTCATTCCGCTTTCATTAGCAATTAGCCGGGACGCCCTGGAGAAGTTTTCATGTGAGTGAAGGTGACGTCGTTCCTAAAATGTTTGCCCGTGCACGCTGCCACCTCCATGTTATTGGCTGAATTGTGATAAGGCGCAATAAGGTGTTTGCACGTGTGGGGGACGGGATTACGGGGCTGTGTTTACATGTGTGAGGTGGATATGGTGACGCAGGAACGGCGGTAAGATGATTAGGCTAATCTGGGAGGAGGGACAGCCCAGGTGTCCGTCGCACGCCCACGTGCACACATCTAAATCACAGTGAGTCCGATTATGTGGCCCGGGCGCGCTCGAGGTCGACACAAACAACAACGCGTCACCTTCTGCTGCACCTTCAGGGTCTGCAGGCGACACAAAGAACCGCGAACGAGTGTTAGCGCCGTGTCTGACGGTTCAATAACCGCGCGGTCGGGAGTGAAAGGTCACGATCAATCGTTTCTCCTCGAGTCTGCGTCGCTTTTCAGCCTCAAGTCGGTGCGAGAGCGAAAATGTCTGCAGCATTTAGCAATTGGCTCCCCAAAGGGACTCGCATTTTACATACCGGGAACCCCAGCAATGCTACAGACGAGGGCCTGTATGAGTGTGTGTGTGTGTGTGTGTGTGTGTGTGTGTGTGTGTGTGTGTGTGTGTGTGTGTGTGTGAGACAGCGAGAGAAACTCTCTGGCTGTTACTCCAGCCCGAACCATCCATCATGAAGCCAGACTAACTGTCATAGTGATGGTGGCCAGCTGGCGCTCACTTGGCTCTCACACACACACACACACACACACACACACACACACACACACACACACACACACACACACACTTTGACAAGACAAATCACTGACCGGTCCTGGTCGTACGCGAGCGCAGACCACGGGGAGTCTGGAACATTCAGAGTTAACCTTAAATCAGCCCCAGGGAGTCGATGCAGCAGGATATATGTAAACACGCACGTGTTGTCGTGCGTGCGTGCATATGATACACACATCTATGCAGCGTGGGGGTGGGGGTGGGGGTGGGGGTGAGGGTGGGGGTGGGGGTGGGGGTGGGGGTGAGGGTGGGGGTGGGGGTGGGGGTGGGGGTCTAACAGAATTACTGCTGACTAGACACGCCGCCGAGGTAAATGTGCTGTGCACTGGTGTGTGTCTGAGCTCGGAAGATGGAGATTTTATCATGAACGCCGGGGTCAGATGAAATGGGAGCCGCCCGCCATCCGCACCAGCAGCGGTAATTAACTAATTGGATTGAACAGCTGAGACAAAGGAAGAACAGAGGAGGACTAAAGTGGGGGGGGGAGACCAACAAAATAAAAGGAGTTAATGGCAACATGTTATTGATGCTGCTCAAAAACTATATGGAGTTAATACGTATGGAGGTGTATAATGATGATGATGATGATGATGAGGATGATGATGACGATGGCATGTTTAAACCAGCCTGGGGAACCACCAAGTTTTTATAACCCCCCCCCCCCCGAGGGAGCCGTTAATGTACACATGGATGAATCCAGGTGATCCATCTAACGTATAAACACATATTTCAGCTTCCTGCAGGCGCCGGAGGGAAAGTGGCGCCGGGGGGGGGGAGTGGCGGGGGGGGGGGGGGGGGTCATTAGGATTCGGCTTCCGGCCACCGCGGACGTCTGCAGTACATCAAGCGGAGCAGCGATCCATCCAGCGGGTGTCCAGACCCGAGGAGGTGGGCCGACACATCAAACGGCGCCGGCGCGGATTGGCGGGCGTGCGCACGTGCACACAGGAGGTGCGTTAGAGTTCCTGTATGTGGGGGGGGGGGGGGGGGGGGGGGCAGCCACTAGCTCTCTTTATTACCTGAAACTCTCCCTTCACACCCATACTTTATTACACAATCATCCCTCCTCTCCACTTCAGACAGCTCGATTTAGTACCCCCATCAGACCCCAATGGGACGCTCCTGTTGTGTCGATGGTCTCACCTCCCCATTGTGTAGCCCGGCGCCGGCTGACCCGTTCACCAGCACCGGCTGGTTGTCGTTTTCGTCCAGAACCTTCTCTGGTACTGGTGGAGGCAGGTCCTCTGGCTCCTCCGGAGGCCCGTGGGAGGGCACGTTGGCGTTATTGGAGCGCCTTTTGGACTCCATGTCGGCGCTGTGGCGGCTCTTCTTTTTCAAGTCGATGGAGGCGTACTCCGCCCCCGTGCAGAGCGGGCCGCGCTCAGGTGTGACCGGGCTGAGGTGGCCATTGAGAAGGGCGTGAGGGTGATGGGGAGGCACGTCAGGGCTCGGCTGGGTGGTACCGTTAGGGAGGCCCAGATGCGCTGGCGGATCTTTGATCTCCTTGACCGTTTCGTACAAGGAGTCTTCGGCGCTCACGTCCCGCGAGGTGGCGGCGATCTCCTTCACAACCTGGGTGTAAAACAAACGTCGGCATTTTACCGCCTCTAATCAAGCGAGCGAAGCTCGAATCAGAGTTTTAAACACGGACCTCGTAGGTGCTGTCTCCTGAGGCCGGGGGTCCAGCAAGGGCGTTGTCAGGAGGAATGCTGGGGAGTTCGCGGTCCTGAGGACATTTGGAGGACCTGAGCTCTGATTGGCTGGAGAGAATCTCCTCCGAGGGCTGGGGGCTCGAGTCCTGAGTGTCTGTGAGGACTGGTTTGGCACAGAAGAAGAGCGGGTTCAGGACAAGTGAGAAAACACGAGGTCGGGAGGTACGGTTATGTTATTTCCTGGAACAGATTCGGTCCCGTTTTATTTACAGCCTCTGACATTTACACAACGGAGAACGTGAGGGAGAATATCACACAGATGTGGTGCTAGGAAACAAGAGCCAAGGTCTGAAATGAAAAAGAAGGCGGAAATCGTTGCATAACGGCAGCTGCGGAAGCTAAAGTTAATATCGGGAGGACACGTTAATAAAGGACGGGAGCGCCGCGCGGCCCTGGACCGGCAGTGCTGGCGCTCTCATACCCAGAATCGGCCACGTGAGCGGGCGATCTGGCCCCACGACTTACTTGTACCGCTTGTTAGGGGGCCGTTGCGAGAGCTGCTGACGGCCACGTCGGTCGCCGGGCTCTCTGCCGACTGGCTGCCCGTCTCCTTCTGTGGCACCTGCGGGACAAACACGCATGTGACGGGTGCTTCTGGCTCAGACGCCCCAGATGTATGAGCCCTCGCCTTCATCGCCCTGGCCCAGCCTTTTGATTGCGTCACAGGTCTGTATATCATGTCACATATTTGATTGTTATCGTCAGTAATCGATTTGATACTTCAGACTGAGCTGCTGCCACTGGCGTGTGTGTGCGTGCGTGTGTGTGTGTGTGTTTCTTTTTAATAGGACTGACTCACTCAGACACTAAAACCAAGAAAGTGACGGTTTGGCAGGGGGGGATTAGATTGATAGGCCTCCGCGTGGTGCGGATCAAAATCAAATTACGAGGGACGACAGGTCACGGATGCCCGCGGGGACATTTGCGTTGCAGAATCCACAGCACAACAACGCGGCGCCTGGCGGCGCTCCAGCCCTGCTCAAGGACACTTCAGCAGGGCGGATTTTTCTGCCCGTTCTGGGCTTTGCTTTCGACTCCTGCTGCGTTCAGCGGACTCGGGCATCAGGAACTCAGGAAAACACGCTGAAATTACAGCTGCAAATCCCCGAGGGGCGGCCTGATTAGAAGCCAACTTAATTACAGACCGTGTTTCTGTTGGCAAGGATCCCCCCCCCCCCATTCTTCAACTCTGAAAACTTCAGGAAAAGCAGTGAAAACAAGAACCAGTCCAAGTCAGGGAGCTCTTTGTTCAGGTTTGTTGTTTTGCTTCTCTGGATGTGGACCAGAACGTTGTGCCGCAGAAGCCCCACAGCCCCACCTAGTGGCCGCTCCCCCTCACAGCTATTGGCGTCTATGATGTAATCTTTTAACCGTTTTATCACCCAAGCAGTTCGGCGAAGTTCTGTGAAGAAAGCTAACTTTGTCTCAGCATAATTCTTCATTTATTATCTTAATTTCAGTGTTTGAGTGAATACTAAAGGTGTGAAGGCACTGAACGCTTGCTTTATGTCCCCATCCAGGAAAAAAGGTCACTGGTAAATAATTAGACAGAAAAGTTAATACTGGAAATGGACAATGAGGAAGTCCCTGAGGCACGCTGGTAAACAGCTACAGAGAAAGACAAATGGAATGAGTGTGTGAGTGCATGCGTCCTTCATTTAAACAGGACCCGGCACCCTGGGGTGATGCGTCCACCCCATGATTGTATGTTACGGTGAAGAAGGAAAAGGTCTCTGAAGAATGTGCTCGTGGGACTGGGAGGCCTTCGCCAAACCAGAGAGAGAGTGATGTTATAACACAGCAAGCGGGTGTGAAAGTCAGGCATTAGTCACACCCAAATGTTGCTGCGCTCGCTGAGGCGTCGGCGCTACGTGAGCACGACACCCTCGCCCTCGTCCAAGCAACATATCTACGCCGCTTCCCTCTTTCTTGAACGTTCTAAAATATTCTGAACGGGGGGGACGACGGCGCTTGTGAGTGATGGGAGAGGTTCAGGGGTGTCGTCTGCATGACGGAGCTGATCGTGCAAGGTTCGTATGTAACGTGCCGTTGCTGCTTGAAAAATATCCACATTTAATGCATCTGAGGAACCATTACAACTATCAGCCATTTTCCAGTCTGGTTGCCTAGGAAACTCAAGTTTGGGGAGCGAACGCAGCTAGAAATAGTTCAGCGCCCTGCTGGCTGGCTGGTGCTGCCTATGGACACAACCAGTGTAGCTGCCTGTACTCTCTGTTCTTCGTGTTAAGCTAAGCTAAGCTAAGCTAATGCTGAGTGCTTTTGCTAGGTATTCTGCGCCTCACTCACTCCGTTCATGAGGTTCTCGTGATCGCCCTCTTCGGGGCCATTGGCCGCCTTCTTCTGCCTGGGAATCAGAGGATGGAGAGATGAGGGAAGAGAGGGAGATAAAAAAGAAAATGATTACAGGGCTCAAAGGGCAGCGCTGCCGTTGCGATTGGGATCGTCAGCATTTCTGTGTGTGGAAAACAAAGCCATTACTGTCCTGGGCTCAGGTGGAGCCTTCTGTGTTTTCAGGTTAATGTTTATGGGATGTTGAAGCAGGGCTTTTTTTCTGCATCATCTGTATTAATAGACCCAAAAGACCCATCGGGTGCTTCAACACAGCAGCCGGCTTGTTTGCCGGTTTAAAAAAAAACCCACTTTGATAAATGAGACAGGATCAAATAACAAATATGGAGGGAATGGATCACGTTTCATCCCGTGGAATTCGTTCTGCGCGTGTGCGGTGTGGTTCTCACCCCTGGCAGCTGGCGCACAGCAGCAGCAGAACAGAGACCAGCAGCAGGAGGGTCAGGGTGCTGAGCACGACGGCCAGAACCAGCTGCACGCCTCCCGACCACAGCGCCGCTCCGGCATCAGCCGCCACCTCCGAGCGGACCACGCTTGCCTCCGGCCCCCACCACACCCCGCTCAGCACTGGAGCCATGATGCATCACACAGGGGAGGACATTGGAGGTACAAGCTGGAGGGGAAAGGGAAATAACAACCAGCCGGTTTTAAAACGTGCGTGTTTTAAGCTTTAAACACAAAACGACATCAATTATTTTTGGTCATACACTCTAATTTCTTCAATAGAGTGGAATAAGAAAGAATACGACAAAACACACAAGTAATACTATACATCGGGGGGAAGGGGGGGGGGGGTCCGTTTTATCTTAAATTATGTTTTAAATTGGATAAATAAATAAACAGTTTATGTTCCAGTGCCTCTTGTTACCAGCAGGTGGCAGCACACAGCAGAGTGAGACCGCAGTGCAGTCTGCGGCAGAGCCCTGCACACACACACACACACACACACACACACACACACACACACACACTGGTGTCTCAGCTCTGCGCACAAGCATAAGCAACCTTATCACGTCTCCGTCTGACGACCAAAGTTGGAATCCGCCGAGCAGATTAGACCCCCGATGACACCGTGGGTGATGAACGAGGACGGGTGGTGATGGGGGAAGACCCACCCACGAGGCTGCGGGACAGTTTTAGCCCAAGAAACCTCCGGATATGAGTGCTCAGCACTGCAGTACGTGTGAAATGATCAAAGAAAGAGAGAGAAAGTGACAGAGGCCAGTAAGATGGGGGGGGGAAACCGTCATTTGACTGCTGATCTGTACATCCTGCCACAGCAGGAACTAAACCAGAAATACAAATAGAGACATATCTCTCAGCCTTTCCTAGATGAGGTGCAGGAGTGTGTGCTGACGCGCCCCTTTTGTTCATTGTACCGTGCGTGTTCCTGGGGAAGCAACAGTTCAGGAAGTTTTAAATGCAAATCAGTGCAAACGGCTGTTTTGACTTCTTCAAAAGACGGAATTCCCATCGGTGTTGAGATGCTACATTTGGAAACATTCCGAGGTCTGACGGGTGGGAGCGGAGCGCGACCTCACCTTGGCCCCCGCTGATGAGTCAGGTCGACCTTGGTTGGAAAAGATAATAATGAGGGGGGGGGGGGAGGGTGCTGGCGGGGTTAACCAGTCCAGAACACACCAACCCCTGAAGTGGACCTGCCCGCTCGCCAGGTCACGGTGAGGATACGACGGTTTTAAAACATCCTCCTCAAAAGTACTGACCAAAGTACTGAAAGCCTCCCACAGATCCAGTGTGTAAATGCCCCCCAGACCCCCCCAGACCCCTCTTTCCTGCTTGTTTGTGGACAGAATTTGGCTGCATTACGTCACCGGGTCACGGGACCGGCGAGGTTCTGCTCGCTGAAGCCCGACCGGACTTTCACCCGCCGCGTGCTTCGAGGGCCGAAACCCTCACGTCCAGATGCCACAAAGAGCCACCGTGTGCCAGCTCGATGTGCCTCCGCTGGCACTATAAACGGAATAATTACCGGCTGCCACGGCACTTTGTTGCTATGGCAACTGCACCACCTTCTCTCGATTTTCTATTTATGGCAGTAAACAGGGGGGAAACATTCTTTAGGGGAATACAAAGCTTCGGATGGTTTAAGGCAGGTGGTTTTTTTTAAGTGAACACATTGAATCGTGCCTGGAATTTATCTGACGGAGCTCCTCCATCTGTGTGGTGTTGGTTTAAAGTACCTTTAAAGAGTTTAGGAACGTTTTGGCTGGGTTTTGCTGCATTTAATTACAGCTGCTTTAGCTCAGCTGGGTCACATAAACTGTTAGTCACTGTGAAAGTGCGGCTTTTGACTCAAGCCAAAACGGTTAGCAAGAGCTTTCTGTTCCCCCTCCCTGGTCCAAAGACCTCACCCACATGAAACCCCCACCAGGTGCCTGCTGCCTCTGGGCTTTCTATCACATTCGGGTCGGTAAACCACGCGAGTTTCAGCATTTCTTCTTTCCCCATTTGCATCGCTGGTGAAAGACTCAAAGCCTCCTTTTAAAGTCCCGCTTCCTGTATTTGCTCCGAGCTCGGTCCGTGCACGAGCCGGGCTCCTTCATTCCAGTATTCCCTGCTTTATTCCGCCACATCGTTCCTCCAGTGAGGAACCTGTTGAACACTAACACGGATCCAGCTGTGGCTAACATTCCTCACATACTCTCCTGCTGACTCAGACTGTCAGGGGGTAGATTAGATGAACCTTAGATGAGTGCACAGCTCAGGGTTATAAAAGGAGCGATTGGCGTGCACGGCCAAGGTGCACGACTGTACAGTCACACCATTTCTCCCAGTACTCCCAGGCTTGATTGACATAAAGCAGAAGCCTTGGGAAGGAGTGGCTGGCTCCCATTTCACGCCAGAGAACGACAGCCGGGAAAAGACATTTGAAAGGGAAAAACGGGAAAAAAAAACTCACATTCCAGCCGTGCGCAGCTGTGCACAAAAAAAAAAAACACGCGAAGCAACCTGAGCCACACCACACCATGCAACAAAGTAGAGCCGGAGGAGCCAAGAAATGCAGCTCCCGCTTCTCTACAGGGGAGAACTCTACCTGTCGCCTGTGAAATGTATCCGAAACGTGCACGTGCGTGCGCGCACGCAGGGCGTCTGTATCCGTTTAGGGGCGGCGGCAGGCGGGAGGAGAGACGGTGAATTAGCATCCGGAGCGGCGCCGGTGGAGGTTCACAGCTGGACGGCTGCTGAGAACGGAGCTCCGGGAAGCTCTTCAGGAGACGACCTTTTTTTCCACAAAAATAAATAATAATTAATAACAAAGCGGAGGGAGAAGAATGTGCTGCTCCATCCAAAAGTTTGGACCGCTACAGTGCGCGGACGTTCAGGACGTTCACCTCCTGAGTTGTGGATACGAACATGACGCTGGGGATAAAACTACAGCCCCGTTTAAAGTAAAACATCCCATCAAAAGCTCCACAGTGCATCAATGCAGAAGCATGTTTGGTTGTCAGGGCGACGCCCCCCGGTCCTGATTAAAGGAGATGAAGGAGGAACGCCGCAAACAACTAGCTGCTGACCATCTTGTGTCCTGACCAGAGGGCCATTTGGATGGTGGGGGTGGGAGAAATGGGGGAGGGGAACGATGGGATAGGGGACGACTGCCAGGGGAAGAGAACACAAGATTAAAGAGGGAGGTGTCTGTGTGTGTGTGTGTGTGTGTGTGTGTGGGAGGGGGTGATGAGGACCACACTGCAACAAAAACAGCTGAAGAAAACAAAGAACATTTCGAGATGAGAGGAAATGAGCGACGTCCCGCCTGAGCCGTGCACGTTGCCGTGCACGCCGACGCGGGGGACCCCCGCCCTGACCGGGGCGATCCCGCCGAAGCAGACGTGACGTACACGTGACATCAGAACTGGCGTGCGGCGCGTGCCCGGAGCCCGCGGGTCTCGCTCGTGAACCCCCTCCCTGAGAGAGGGGGGGGGGAGAACTGGAAGACAGGTGGGTCTGACGGTCGCGTTGCCACGGCAACGCTGCCCCTCCTCGGGGTTAATGGATAAGGTATAAAGAACTGATCAATCCTGCATCATTTAGCCGGGCTGTGCCCCCCCCCCCACCCGTCCTCTCGCGTTACTGATAATAAATGGAACCTATATTGTGTCCTCAGCAGTTCGCAGCACTTTGCTCCTCTCACATCCTCTCACCTGTATCTGCTTACAGCAGCATTTATATCGATCTCCCACCGGGGACACATAAGAAAATATGCTCCCCCCCCCCCCCGCGCCCCCCCGAGCTGATAAACACTAAACTGCACGGATCCGCATCCCCGCACCTCCCGTGCACTGTTGTTCTCTCTCCATTGTGGAATTCTTTACACAAGGTCACCTGTATCCTGCAGTTACCACGGCGAGTCCTTCAGCAGCGAGCGTGCAGATGTGCGTTAGCATCTGGAAGGCCCCCCCCCCCGCTGTAGGCAGCAACATGTGTCTAATGCCCCCCCCTCCCAACCCCCTCTTCGGTGTAAACATGTGTCCACAGCTGCAAAATCTGCCTTTAGTTACTGTCGCCCTCCCTCCTGGGAAAGAGGCATTTCCTGCCGAGGACGTTGAGGACTGGACCTGAAAGCCATTAGGAGCAGAAGCCAGCGGAGATGGAGCAGAATCCAGCGTTCAGGGTTCCCTAGTGAACAAAAAGGCTTTTGTTTATTTGATCGCGCAGTTCGGGCGTCCACATTTTGCCTTTATATCTAATTTGCATCCCTCCCCCCCCGTTCCTCCTCCCTTATCTCCCCCGTTATCGTCCATTTTGCGGGCGGTCGCTTTGTATTTGAATCATTTGGACTTGATTCCGCGAATGTTCCTTTCGCTGAGCTCGACACTGTGCGACTGTGAGGCGCCATCACACTCTACACAAAGATGCCCTCTTACCCACACACACGTACATCCTGAAACACTCTTTTTTTATGTCACTTCCTCTTTTCTCTCTCCTTCCCCATCCTCCAAAAAACCCAAAACAGATTCATCAGCAGGTTTATTTCGTCTCCTTGTGACGATTCTTTTGATTTCAAATCTAGTTCACCCTCTTTAAAAAGGGGAAGTGGACAGAAATGGGCGATACCTCACCCGGCGACGCCATAAATGTGACAAGGGGAAGAGTATTAACATTAGTTTCTGTCAGGCGCTTTAACAATATTCAGAAATAATCCCTCCGCGGCGCCTCCATCCAGCAGTGAAATGTGCTCCGTGGTCGTCTCAGACTCATTATCTTTGTGACAGCTCTGCCGCTAAGTTAATGATGTAATACTGAATCCTGTGGAAAACACACAAAACCCCAGCGATTGAGCAGCGGTGCCACTTCCTGTGATTTAACAGCTCGGCCGGGCATGTCATCCAAATATGTAAATGTGGGCAGAGACGGAGCGTCGCAATGATTCCAGAGAGTGTCACTCACTGGCTGTTTCCCCAAGTGACCTTTGTTAAAAATATTTTTTTTTTAAAATAAAAAAAGCAGGATGGGGGAGGTTTTGGGGAGGGTGTGGAACAGCTGAACTTTGAAGGTGAAGAGCCTGGACAAGGTCCCTAAATAAATACAGAAGACGTGCATCTGTGCCTTGTGAGGACCCTTTTTGATATGATGCATTCAAGCTGAAAACCCAAGTCTTCACCCTCCAACAGACCTTTAAAGTTGCCAGGACCAGACCCGGTGTCCTCTCTTTGCTATGTAAGTGCGCGCGCACACACACACACACACCCCTCTGATTAGGGAATGTTAGATTTATTCAGCAGGAGCAAAAAAAAAATCCCTCTATCATCATCACCTTGAGATCCAGATTAGCATGACAGTGAGCGGAGAGCTGATCCGGGCCCGTCATTATTCACAGGCCTTTAGGTGTGAATAACCACCAAGATAAAGGGATTATGGGGGAGAATGGAAAGGCTGGCGGATGTGAGTCTGCCGGCAAAATCAGCTAATGAGATGCAACAGATGCCTGGAGACGCGTGATTACACCCCTGCGTTTGCAGCACACAGACGCCCTCGTCATGTTTATTCTTTTGCCCGTTTCTGAAGGGGGGCACGTTCTCATCAGGCTCTTCATTCGTGACATCAGCCTCCTCTACAAAAGGTACGAATCAATCGGTGGGTTTCTGTGTACCAGAGTGGGGGGGGGGGGGCGTGCAGGGGCATCTGAGATGGAAATGTGACCCGTCTGTACAAAACCCGCAGCAGGGGTGGGTTCATTAGGCGACCCAGACGTGATCAGCAGGGGGTCGGGGCCCTTCAGCCCTCTGCAGCGTTGGATATTACACAAGGCATCTCCTCACCAGACGGAACCGGATTCTGGCGTGTTCCTTCAGAGGGGCAGTCGTTGATGAGGGGCAACAAATGAAGCGGCCTTTGAGCCCAGATCTTCGGTCTTCTCCTCCTCCCTCGGGTTCACCTCACGTCCCCTCTCTTCCCTGGGTTTGCTCTCCAGACCACAAAATATTCAACCCGTCTGCTCCCCAGTAACGATATGGTAAAATATGGAAGCCTGCAGAGACTCAAAGGGCATATCTCCGAGCACACGCGGCGGCTGGGGGCGGGGTGGGACGTGGCGGCGGCCACGATGAAATTCGGGATTCCGGGTCTCATATATGAGGAACCTTTCGGGTCAGTTTCCCAACAGGATCAACCACGAGGCAGCGGGAGGGCCTGAAGCTAGATGGTTGTGAGTTCGACTCCCCTTCAGACGTGTCAGTCCTGAGCAAACGTTGACACATTTCCCGCCCCCCCCCCCCCCACCGGGGTCTGCGTCATCGCACCGCTCCACATCTGCAGTGTGGATTCAACAGCCAAGCGCTGAAAGGACGGTTTATGCGTAATAAACAACGGCAAAGATAAAATATTTGCTGCTGTAGCCGCTCTCACATCCGCTAATGGTCCCGGGGGGGGGGGGGGCAGCAAATGAAGCAAATGAATGTGCACCAGAGCAGCAGGCGGAGGGCTGCTGGTGCCAGAAAAGCTGCTGTCAGTCACACGTGCTTGTAAATGGATCTCACACACACACACACAAATTTAGACAGAACTATAATTCATTCAAAAACACACACAGTCAAATGAATAGAGATGAACCAATTAGCCGGTGAAAGCCACACGCTAGTCTGTGTGTGTGTGTGTGTGTGTGTGTGTGTGTGTGTGTGTGTGTGTGTGTGGGACACCTTCTCACCCTCCAGGACTTCGTCTAGCGACGTGTTAAAACGGGTGTAAAACAGGTGAATTCTGCACTGAGGGCCGTGCCACTGCTGTGTGTTTAGGGTTAAAGTCATTGTTCAGGGCTAAACACATTATTTCCTTTCAGTTCCTCTAATATGAGTTGCATATGAGTATTGCTCTACTGCCCAATGTGTGAGATCTTGTATTTGCTCCATACTGAGTAAAAAAAAAGAGGACATTTTGGGGAAGTGGGGCCGTTTTGGCTGATTCTCACAACTTCTAAGAACTCTTTCAGACACAGTTTTGGTGTTCGAATTGGGTTTAGTTGAGGTTCAGAGTTAAGGGACTAGTGGGGATGGTTAGGCCCAGGAGCTGGGTCATGCTTTATGAAAGTCCCCACAAAGATAGTAGTCCAAGGCTGTGTGCGTATAATATGACCAAATCAATAAAACGTGGGTCATTAATTAAAAAATCAAAGGAGGGGAAACAAGGACTGTTTAAACAGGAGCCCATGAAACATGGTGACTACAGTAGGATTCTGTTTTCTCTAAACCACCCGTGTGAATCAGCCTCCGCAGTAACGAGACACGAAACGACCGCGTTAAAAAATAGCTGCGTTGCGTTCAAGACACTTGTGACTTTCTGGTTGCCCTGCGTGTGACCTTTCTTCAGGAAGGAGGCGTTGCTCACGCCAGTTGAGCCTAGCCCGCTAGCTTCAGTAGCTTCTCCTACAGATGGAGGAACTGATTTTAGACTTATATAAGTCTTATATGCGTTACTGTTAACCACCAAGGTTACGACATGATATTGTGGAGATAATGGCTTGATTTGATGGTTACAGTCCTGAGATGAAGCAGCTCTGCAGAGACAGGATGTTGTCTGTGCTTTATGATTTCTCAGAGGAGGAAGCCAATTAAAAAGCACATTAAGACTTTAAACGCGCGCTGAGAACAGTGGAGTCGCTCTTTGCCACCAGAAAGCAAGAGCGCAGTCGACCAGGATTCAAGTTAAAAGCACTCGATCTGGCTGGTGACGATTACGATGATGAAAAGAGAGAAAAAGGCAATCGCGTTGGCTCCCTTCACACTGTTGAACGGAGCCAGAAAAGAGATTGGAGATCCCTTAAGCTGCGGCGGAACACAAATCTGCAAATGTAATTCCTGCAGCGGTTCCTCGAAAAGCACCAGAGGTTGAAATTGCATTCCCCCCCCCCCCCACCACCACCACCACCACCACCAATTTTATCAAAAATCAGGCAAAGACAATAAGAGCTGAGAGGTTACAGAGTCCGTGTGTGTGAGGGGAGCAAATGCAGGGTTATTGCACTGTTGTGAGGACAGCTGCTGATTGTATTCTAACAAGACCTCTAAAAATACCCCGAGCACGCACTCAAGCAGCCACACGTAACTTTCCAAATAAGCACGGGAACCGAGGACAGAGAGGGACTCCCGAGAGGAATCGGCGGAATGTAAACAGGCCGCCCACGTGCACGTTTCCAGAGCGCCTGATCTGAGGTCGTGAGATGACGGCCTCGTTTGGAAGAAGACGCCCCCGAGAACGCTGCAGTTTGTTTGTGCCGTCCACCCGTTTGTTTGCCCCTCCTGTCCTGAGAGGACCTCCAAACGGGGACATCCAGACGGGCACTCCGTGAGGACGCCCTCTGGGTCCCACTTCTTGGACTGCTTTCCCCCCCCCCCCCCCCATCTGTGACATAAATGTGACAGGCTGCACGCGCTCCTGCTGTCTTCTACCACTTCTCGTCCATATGATGCCATTGTTGTGTCATTAGGTCCACGGCCCACATAACCAGCTGCTCTAGAAAGGCCTTTCTGGGTCGTAGGGGGATTACAGCCGGGCTGACGCTGTGGCGCAGCGACCTGGGGACCACGCTGGGACGCCTGCAGCCTCAACGGGAGCACCAGCAAACATTCACCCGCCAGAATGCACAAAAGAGCTCGTTGCACTAATTAGCAGGAACATGTCTAGACAAGGGAACGTAAACAGCAGCTAATTTCCTGTGTTTTGGCTTGTCCCCCCTCTTGTCTTGGGCCCGGCCTTGTTGCTTAGGTCAGCAGGCTCAGGCTTCCTCCAGCTTTCAGCGGCCGCGCTCATTGTTCCGCTGACAGGCCGCCGATAAACGATCTACGACTTAAAACTCTTACGGCACCTTCTGAGGGGTTAAAACCTCTTTTTAACTACCACAAAAGCTGTGATTAAACAGTGTTAGACCGCGCTGCGCCCCGGGGAGAACTGTTGATGCGTGAGATTCATTAATGGCGAGGGGCGGAGCCTGGGCGGTGATGAGCAGCGTGTCTCCCCGTCTCCAGAGAAAAGGAGATTTCACTGATTGGGAAAGACAGACTGTGCAGAAAAGTGTGAAAGGCGGCATATGTTTCAGCCTGGACTCAAACCTGCAGCACGCACGGTGCCCACAAGTGCGCTGACCCGTGAAGAAGAACTGCTGAGCGTGCACGTCTGCGTCCGGGCGCTTTCATCACAGCGAAAGTGCTGAATCTGGACGCCTAATTGACAACTTGACCTTGAAAGACGCAGGTGAGAAATGCTGCTTCTTAAATGTGGAGTTGACCGAGTCGAGTTGGAGTAAAAAGGGGGGAAAAAAGCAAACGTGAGGTTATTTTGGAGCCCGTCTGAGCAGGACGAGACACCTGAGCGGGTCGGGGTGCATCTCAACAGGCGACCGGAACCTTCCGAACTCCTCGACATGCCAGATGTGAGTTGTGGGAGCAGCACGTTTCTGCTCCAGCTGTTTTTTTATCTTCCTGCCGCAGCGCGAAGGGGAGGAGGAGACGCCTCCTATACGCAGAAGTTGCCATCTGGTCTTCATCTCCACCTCAGAGGGAGGAACACGGTATAGAAGGGCTGTAAGCAGCCGCACAGCTGGAATACAGCTGCTAACGCTGCTGCCTGCTTCCAAACAGATAGTTCTACATCACGCAGCGTGTGTGCTGGCTGTTAGCTTAGCCGCACGGCCCAACAAGGGTTTGGGGTTTTTTTTCTTTACGTTTCTCACCGCAACCGTCGATTCCGATGACGATCCGATGATGATGATGATGATGATGATGCACATTTCCCTCCCAGGGAGGCCGACTCCGGCTGCGCCGGCTGCTGCCAACGCTGCAGTACCCGACCAGAGTCTCGCTAAATCTTCAACACATGCACACGGCATAGATGAAAGTTGGGTGTGTATGGAGGAGGAGGAGGAGGGGGGGGCTTTATTGTAACTCCCATGATCCTCTACTCTACAAACTGACACAGCTGCCAGACATATCCTCTTTGCTGGCGCCTTAAACCTCCACTCCTTTCCCTTCCTTTCTTTCTCCTCTCTCTCTCTCTCACACACACACACACACACACCCACTTCACACACTCCACAATCATAACCACTCTGAAAACAACATGTGTCCTGCTGCTGCACCCTGATTGTCACAGACTGACAATTGATGAAAACTCCTGGAAGGACCCGTCCTTCTGCACGAGCCGACTCCAGGACAATAAACAGGAAATGCAGTTCAGATGCCACTGACGAATGGTGACGGAGGGAAAATCAGCCAGCCGGTGGTGGGGGGGGGGGCAAAAGATGACACGGTGTGATCTCTCCCCGCCTGCCAGGACAGAACACACCCTGTTCGTGCAGCCCTTTCCTTTAACAGTCGCACAAACGCGAACCAACACCAACCCCCAATCAGTCGGCGGTTAATTATGTGTCTGATTCACCTTCTCAGCTAAACGGACTCTACTTTCAGAACATTCCAACAGCCCCAAATTCATTTTCTTAAAGGATCATAATGGGGTTGTGCAGGTCCAGCTCCGCTTCAGAGGTTGGAGGCGTATCAGGACGTGCGCCTGCATGCCGAGCTGCCACTTCAGAGGTGCCAGTCCCCTAGCAACCCCGGTGATGAACGGTGAGCGGGGAGCAACTCGCTGGTGTTGCCAGGAGCCCGATGAGGCAGATTCACACTCAGGCGCGAGAGCAAAGCCTTTAAAAGGTGCGCGCTACATGAAACCTGCTCATAAGGGACACGGCTGCTAACGTGAAGGTAAATAGGACACGTCTTCAGCTGTTGCGTTGCTGAAATGACACTTACCGAGACGGTCAATATGTCTGAAATGAGGAATCAATGACGTTGGGGAACGCACGCGTCACTGAAAGCACATCTGGGGTGTGAAAATCATCAGAAACGCAACAGAACCGTCGTCAAATACGAGAAGAGACGCCAGGTGGCACGGAGGAGGATTTAAATTCACTAAATTGCCTGCGACTGCGCTGACAGCGCCATGTTTTATGAAGCACAGCTGGGCCGGGCTATATGCTAACCGTTAGCCATTAGCGAATGCGAGATGACAGGGCGGAAGGCAGAGCGACGGCGGAGCGGAGTCGCTGGCGTGCAGAATGGCGTGCAGCGCCAGCCTGAGAGGAATGAAATGTGAAGTTTCTGGAACAGCTTTTTTTTTTGGGGGGGGGGGGGGTGGGGGAGGCACCACCGAGGGCTTTAGGTTACATCCCTGCACATGTGAGCGCTGACGCTAACCAGGATTTTAGAGCGCTAATCAGCAGATTGAGGGAGGCGTTTAAATGTTGGGAGGAAGTGTCAAACTACAACATCCCCATTATATTCCACTGACCTTAAAAGAGGCAAATATTGCCAAGTCCTTGTTTATGAACTTGTGTTACACTGAAGCAACATAATCCTCACAACAGTTACACAATAATCCCCAAACCTGTTGTGGTGCTTCTAATTTAGTTGTTTCCGGGCAAATGTATTTACTGATGCGTCATTTTGTGTTGTGTGCCGGTGTGGGTGTGTGTGTTTGTGTGTGTGTTGGCACAAAGAAAGGGCAAAGCAATTTGTTTAGAGCGAGATGTTTCAGCAGCGAGGCCATTTTTTAAAATCAGGACCAAAGAGGAAGTAATAACTGTGGGGGGGAGGATGGAACATTATCCAAATCAGACTAAGCAGCAGCAGCAGGAGAGCATTTTGAATGAAAAACGAGTCTTTTAATGGAAAAATAATGCAAAGGAAAATGACTTTCCAACCCCCCCAAGTGACAAATGTAACAAAAGGAAAAGACTATATCTCACGGTAATAACATGAGGGGTAAAGCTCCAGCTGCAGGTAAGGGAAGCGTGAGGATGTGCTTCGTTGGATTCCACTTTTTATTTCCCGTCTTATTTCCTTCTTGCCTCGCCATTCCCCTCGTCGCCACTTTTATCTCTCCTGCAACCCTGCATTTTCTATAACTTTCCTCTCCTTTCATCACTTCCTGTCTGGCTTCCTCGGGTTTTATAGGGGGCTCGGGGGACTGGCCCTGGGTCAAACCATGTTCATGTTGCTGCTCAGCAGAGTCCCGCTGCGCCGGGCCTCAGAAATGTCCATCTCTTTTTCCTCGCTACTCGCATTCCAGCCACTTTCATCCTCCACTTCCTCACCCCCCACCCCCCACCCCCCCCTCAAAACGCTCTTTGCTCTGTCTCACATCACCACTCAAACCTTCAAGTTTCACAGGGCTTTTTTGCTCCCTGGAGTTCTTCACACTCTCAACCCAAATGCCGTCTTCAGGTCATTTTAGGAATAAACCCATAAATGTGTCATTGAACGACCTTGAAACAGTTACAAGGAAACACTCCTAACCACCAAAATAGTACCAGTGAAATGGCCCCAACTCATTTAACAATCAGCTCTTTGTCTCCTCTTCCTCTTGGCTCAAACATAGTTCCTTTAAATCTATTTACTCATTCATTCTCACCCTTCTCTCTATGTGCCTCTCCCTCTTAATTCCGTTCTTTCTATGCACTTTGCCTTTGCAATTGTCTGCTTTTGGATGGTGAAGCATATTTACCAACAGCCCGCGGAGACAAACAAGCATCTTTTCAGACCTTGGAAGTGATGGAGAAAGGAAGGAGGAGGAGGAGGAATGGGGGGGGGCAGAGACAGACAGAGTAAATTCCCTGGATGACTGTCAAGCGTCGGTAAACAATCCTCTCATTTTGGAGAAAATACAAAATCAATGCTTCCAGTGTTGGAGCTGTTGCACACACACGCTACTGTCGTCATCTCTGGTGCACACAGGCATCACACTGAAGCCACGGAGCCCATTAATACCGTCGCCGGACGAGCTGCTCCCAGCCTGGACGCTAGGTTCTGACAATTCTGACCTATACACACATCAGTAATAAAGTGGGCAAGTTCAGTGTTAAATATTAACCAGATAATTAGGGATGGTGCAGGCTGCTGTTTTACTTCCTGCTTATGTGGCCCAGTGATCACAGCAGCGCTGTTTTACTGCCCCAGGACAGTGCACCTTTAGCTCACGCTAGCTGTAGTACCGCGGGTGGCCACTAGGGCTACGCTGACTAATTCGATTCTATTAGAGTCGCACCGCGGAATGTTTAATATTCTATTAATATTCTATTAAAAAGAATCTGTGTGCTCCTTTGTCTGTCTGAGGGTTATATTAATAGGTCACTGCCTGTAAAGATAACAGGGGCATTTCCTCTTATGAGCCGACTTGGGAAAAGGGTGGAGCGACAGACAATAATAAGTTATCATGGAAGCGGTCAGCTTTCTGTGAGCGTGTGCCACTTGGGGATTGACACCACTCACAGAAAGGTTTTTAGCCTTTGTTTTAGAAGAGGCAGAAGATCCATGCAAGACAAAGAGCACCGAGGCGGACGACAACCAAGCATTGAAGAGGGGAAATCAGGGCAGAGACGGGGGCGTCCTGGCGTCAGCCAGGTCTGGGATCCATCCATCGGCCGTCCGTCTGTGCAAGGAGAGAGAGCAGCAACAAGAGCACGACCCCCCCCCCCCCCTCAGCACGCCAGCCCCGATACATGAATCACTCGCCTGACATGCACTAAACACACTCACAGGCATCAGAAAGCTACGTAAGAACCATCTCTTAACCAGCCGGACTCTGGCCTCCTTCACACTCGGCGTTCCCAGCTCCCCTCATCACATGATCGGCAGCGCCGACCCCCTGGAGGCATCATGACCTCGTCATCGCCGGCAGAACAGTGCAGAAAAACAGAAAAAAACCAACAACAAAAAAAAACAACCACTTATGAACCTTAAGCAGAAGCTGATGCGGCCAGCAGGCAATTCCACAGAGCTCACACACACACACACACACACACCCACAGTCTTCACACAAAGGCATGTGCACCAGTGTGTAAACAATCCTCCTGTGAGCGCACGTTGTGCATGTAGGTGTAAACGCCGCCCTGGGGGGCTGGAAGCAGCACAATGTGCACAGACGACCCTCCCGGTAGGTCACATGATACAGAAGAACAGCAGCGATGCGCATGCACGTCTCCGCTCACCCGTGTCCAAAATGTCCACTAAGAGAGGCTCCAGCCAGTTCTGGAAGCTCAGCTCACATTCGGCGAAGGGTTTTGGCGGCGGGCGGCGGGCGGTCGACGCCAGTAAACACTCGAAGGCGATCGAGAGATACTGTCCGAAGGAAACTCCTCCTTTCCAGCCATTTTCCTTAACGCTGGTTATTTTGCGTTCACCTCCTGATGTGATAAGCTGCTTTAATTTGTATACTTTGTACTTTAGCTGTGTGTGTGTGTGTGTGTGTGTGTGTGTGTGTGTGTGGGCAGGATCAGACAAGAGCTTTCTTCTGTACATCAGGACAAACAAGTCCCGCTGCTATGCTGCATTCCCGAGCATTCTGACCTCAGCTGTCTCCTCTCACGCAGGTGAGGCGAAGCGGGGATTAAAACGCTCTCCCTCCCACCGTTGACGGGCGGTAACGCGCTCCCACGGCGCCGCCGCCGCTGTTGAGCACGGATGAAGCGGGTCACGGCGTCCGCTCTCCCGAAGAGCTCGATGGTGTCTCTCTGACTGACACGTGTTGCGTCGCGCTTAAAGGATTATAATCATTTTCTTCTGATAACCTGCTGTGGGCGTTTCCTGTGTCAAAAATCTGCCGCTCGAAGGAGGAAGCGGGAGTCGAATAACGCCGAGCCTGTCGGAGATCTCGTTTAACACGCGTCAGGAAATGCGACTTCAATAAAAAGTGACGCTTTTGATGTAAAGCTCGTCGGGCTGCCTGCCTCAAAAAAAGTTTATTAGCAGAGTTAAATATCGCAATATCCCGACCGAAAAGCAGGTTCTGAACAATCCAACGCCACCTAAACACTACTGACTCGACTATGAAGTAGCTGGTAACTATGGTTACGTTTCCTCCATTAAATGAAGGTAAGGACTCGCATTTTTCAGCGAGACTGCGGCTGTAATTAGAGCAACGGCGTTCAGATGATTTAGAGGCTCTGAAGCCGCTCGGGGAGGCTCCAACCTGCTGCGGCGTGAAGCTGGATCCAGAAACGGAGAGAGAGCCGCGGGGCAGCGGGACGGTTCCCCGGCCGTTCCGGCGCATCACACACTTCCTCGCTCTATGATCCCCGGAGGCGCAGCGGCTCAGGTGTGGAGAGTGTGTGTAATCTGTGTGCTGACATCTGGACGGGCCACCGTCATTTCAGCGTCTGGGTCTTCTTCAGCCTCGCCGCAGCATCAGAGCGAGCAGCTCCTCCAGGTCGTGGGGGGGTTCTCCAGCATCCCGGGGGGGTCTAACGGGTTCATTTCAGAAGCCTTTAAGACCGCACGGGCCGGCTAAAGGCAGCTTTGGGTAGTTTTGCTTTGTAATAAAACAGGGAGTTACATAATGATGTCATAGCTCCCAACTCCATCTGACCCCTGGAGAGCATCAGCTCCAGAACCCAGCCTGGCTTCCTCTTCTGATACTAATTAACGTGTCATGTTGGGTCTTTTTAATTTACACTGGGGTTATAATTGGTTTCTGCGCAGTACTTCCTCGAGCCTCTCTGCTACGTGCGTTTTGGAAGACGCGTTGCATTAATTGGAGCACGCAGGAGGCGCCTGTAGACAGATTTCAGGGTATTTTGAGGCCAAGCTAAGCTAAACAGCTGCCGTTTTAAAGCATGTTGGTTGCTCACTGTGCCTGTGAGGGACGGAGCTGCCGGATCACAAAATGTTTGTGCGGCTTAAGTGTAATTTTCTAAAACGAGGGCCGAGCGGACGCCAGGCTACCAACCCAGGCTCTGCCTCTAACTTGGCGTGCAACAGCTGCACGTGCCCGACCGCCCGAATACCAGCACCACGGCGGAGGCTAAGAATAACCAAAAGTCACAAATGTCACAAAGAATTTGCCGTCACGCCGAATCAGACGCGGGGTTGGTGGCCGTTTTCAGGCTAAATGTTTTCTCGAGGCGGTGGCGCACGCAGAGAAACAGCTCAGCGCTTATTTTAAGGGCTGGTTAAAGATTTAGGATTCAAGACACGACTGCGCGCAGCGGTGGGGTTTGTTCAGCCCGATTCTTTAAAGGCGTCGGAGGGGTTTTCATTAACGTTCATCGAACGATACAAGGAAGCCATCAACAAAGCCCAGATTGTGTTGGCTCGAGTGAATGTCAACTTGTGTGAAAGCTCGTCTGCAGCAGAGGAGACGGCCAACAGCTCCCATTCACCAACATCAGCCGGCTGCACACACACACACACACACACACACACACACACACACACAGAGTGCGGAATAATGTGTGTGTGGTGGGGGGAGCTGAGGTGATTGTTGATAAAGGCAACAAAAAGACAGATGACAAGCATTTAACGGTTGTTTGAGATGAACTGCTCACCAGCAGGAATGAGATTAAATACGTTTTAAGTTGCAAATACATGACTGTAGCCATGACAACCGCAGGGAGGTCTGAGACTATAAAGCCAGTTTGAAAGCATGCAGCACAGTTTAAACACCGAAAAGGTACCGGAAGGTCAATAAAATCGGGCTTTTTCTCTGCTCCTTTTATGAGTAAAATGCAAAATGTGTCTTAAATGTGTATTTGGGACCCAATCAAAACGCAGCTTGTGTGGCACATCTGCTAAATTCTTATTTTCGTATTTGTGGAAGGCAACAAGTTCCAGTTTGATTGTCACTGCTTTAAAAATCGGGACGGAGGCAACTATACAACCTTTGAAGTTTATGCGCGCGCGCGCACACACACACACACACACACACACACACACACACACACACACACACACACACACACACACACAGAGAGAGAAAACAAGCGCATAACTTTTACACCCCGGCTACAGATTGATATGAAACGGGTACTAACCAGAGCAGAGGCGCGTCCTTTTTAACCATCCAGGGGCTCTTCCCGCCGCGGTGTTGCTCCTCGGTTTCTGGCTCGTCTCAAACCTCCCGGTGCTCCGCTACAACGGTGACAGCGAGACGGTGTGTGTGTGAAGGCGAGTGCTTCTCGGCGCTGCGCACATTCTCCGAGCCGCGGAGCTCAGTCTGAAGCTCCGCCAGGCGGGGAGGACGCTGCTGCCGCTGCCGCTGCCGCCACCGCGGGGAGGACGGGGAGGAGTGCGCGAGAGCGGGCGCGCAGGGCCTCCTGGGAAACGTAGTTCACGAATCGCTTTGGAAGAGAAACAAGTAATCAGACAGACAGACAGACAGACAGACAGACAGACAGACAGACAGAAAGACAGAAAGACAGAAAGACAGACAGACAGACAGACAGACAGACAGACAGACAGATAGACAGATAGATAGATAGATAGATAGATAGATAGATAGATAGATAGATAGATAGATAGATAGATAGATAGATATGACAAAAAAAAAGACAAAAATGGCCCGCTGAGCCAAAAGAACATAAAGCCTCATCTCAATTTTGCCAGAAAACATCTCACTGGTCCTCAAGGGGAAATGTTCAAGACAGAAGTTGAACTTTTTGGAAGATCTGCCATAAAAGTAACACTCCTTTCACAAGGGAACCTCATACTAACAGTACAATATGGTGGCGACGGTGTGATGGTCTGGGGCAGAGTTCTCCAGAGAACCTTTGGGATTGTTCCAGGGAACCCGAAATAGTTCAGGGAGTTACTCTGGACCTGTACAAGGAAGTAAAAAACAAAAATAGCTAATCCCTTGCATTGCATGTGGTCATCCCAGAGGGAAATAACTTTGCCTTACTGGTAAACGCATCCGAAATGTGTTAATGTTTAAAGGTCCCCAAGTGAGTTCAGTGCAGCGCAGCTTCACATTTAACATACTTATGATTAATTACTGGGTCTTTTTCCAGTAGGGTTTCCTCATGAAAGCATTTCAATATGACAAGGTCATTTCAAAACTTACTGTTTTGCTCTTGAGGAAGACTGGACAGATGAAACAATAGCTCCATTCCCCTGGAGCATTCATTGTTTGAGTGGCCTCTTCCCCACTTTCTTATGTTGGATATACAGCACAACGGCTTAGTAAATATTCTATCTGCATGTGTGTGTCTGAATGTGTGTGTGTGTGTGTGTGTGTGTGTGTGTGTGTGTGTGTGTGTGTGTGTGTGTGTGTGTTTTAGGTGGGGTAGGAGGATATAGGAAATGCTTCTGCATCTCAGTGGCCACGGGTCTAAATTTAGAGCTCTATGAGTCCACTGTTTAACTGTCACAGGCTGAGTCGGAGTCAGGAAAGAGATACAAAGAGTGTGAAATTAGCTCAAGTTGTACAAGAACTTCACATGCACGAACGCTCGCACACACGCGCGCACACACAAACACACCAACACACACACAAACACAAATGAGGTCGCTATATGACGTTAGTGACCAGGAAATGCAAATGTGATTTTGAAAAGTTCTGTATTTGACTCAAGAGATAAAGAATAGGCCAGAATAAACCTTTTGATTAAAAACCTTTTGATCTATTTCTTCAAAGAAACAATTCATGCTCTTGTGAGACTTCTCAGCGCTTAAAATACAGCATGAACTTGTTCACAATTCAATTTTTTCACAATGTTGACATTTGATCTTTTTTCATCAACTGAATGCAGGCAGGCCTGTTACTGGGGACCATTTTACAGCCTTCTGCGTTTGATTATGGGTTGTGTCTGATTGTCTCGTTGGAAGGCAGCACCTCCTTTATTGACTTACTGCATGACAGCCCCCACTCAATTGTCCTGTCTTGTTGTAATTCTCCTCCCAGACAGGGATTGTCAGATGATCACGGTAAGTGCCACAGTCAGCTTTCCTGTAGTACATCTACAATCTCTGTCATTTCACTGTGAATATACTGTAAATGTGTTTAGGCTTAAATCCATGTTGCAGGTGAACATATATGGTTGTCAATAGTATGACTAGGTGCTAAGCTTTTAGAGCGCAATTTATATTAGGTGAGCAAAAAGTGTGATACTATGTAAATGAAACCCCCAGGTCTTCCCATAGCTGGTACGAATAAACATATCATTGGGACAAAATCCATTTATGCGTTACAACAGCTGCATTTCTCGGCTACTGCAGTAGCAGTTCCTTTTGTCATCTGACTCCCTCTAGTGGCCAGAGGCAGGAACTTCCGGTCTTCTTCACTGATGAGGTCATGACAGAAAACAAACATGGCGGCTCCCAGTAAGAGCGCCGTGGTCCTGAAGGCTGTCAAGAAAATTGTGGTCCAGTTTTGTCCCTTTGAGTCCAATGTTCGGTCCACTCGGTAAGCAACGCGTATTTGACTTTGGTCTGTGTTTTGTCTCTTTGAATGTGCACCGAAGATGACCGTAAAAGACGTGATAGTAGACGTAAGCAGCGGTGATTGCGTTCCTCAACAATCCGGAGTTTTAATGTCATTTATGATGATCGGTAATATTTTCTTATTGTTTAGATCGGCTGTCCTTCTGTAGAGGGGATCTATCTATCTATCTATCTATCTATCTATCTATCTATCTATCTATCTATCTATTTCCTTTAGTTCTTAAAATGCAACTTTATACACAGAGCTTTGCCTACGTTTCTGCATAAATATAAAACTATTATCTCATTTTAAAACATGTTTTAAAAATAGATTCAAGAGAACAAACGGAAATATATTTAAGATCGATCAGGAGAACATTTCTTCTGCATCATCTGTGGATAGTTGAGTGATAACCAAAAATCATTTTAGAAATATAAATACACATATAACACATTTATTGTCTGTTTTAGAACCACGCATGCATACACGCTCCTTAAACAGTAGTTGCCTGTCACATTTTTAAGGTTACTGATGTTTTAAAGACCTTTTTTCTGGCCTCTCAGGGAGTTTCTAGCTGTGGTGGCTTCTGAAAAGGCCAGATCCACCAACCTGAACTGTGAGGTCGTTGCCATGGTGAAGCATGACAAGTCGGAACCCCTGGTGGATGTTACCTATTGTGAGTGTCATTCCAACGTAGAAACAGAGTTGTCAGTGGAACATTATAAAAAGGGTCATATCCCAAAGTTCCTTGTATTTGCTGTGATGTTTTCTAGTTTTTAGTTTCTCATACTTGCAAAATCTATTTTTAGATTCAAACAATGTTTTAATTGTCAGTCTTTAAAAACTGGTGATTTAGCATCCCTAAATAAAAGTTTAGCTGGAATTCAATTCATTCAATTCAGTTGTCCAGATAAAGTAGGTGAAGCAATGACCTCAGTGTTGCCAAATAACCTCTGATTCTCTTCTGAAAGTCATCATGGGCGTCTGTCAGAGGTCGGCGGCAGGAACATTTTCCCATCTGTCAGCTCGGATTAATCGTTGTGGTTTCTGTCCCTTTTCCCTTTGCAGTAGATGGAGAGAAGCTGGTGATGGAGGGGGCTAATCTGAGCAGCAGGGAGATGCTCGGGGCGTTCCAGTCGCGCTGCAGCGCCAAGGACCAAGCACAACCTGCAAAGAAATAATATGTGCAAACTGTGTGTATGTATATTTGTATTTATAATAAAACTGTAACAGCTGTTTCTTCTGTGACCTTAAACCCTCATCCCTCGTGAGTCGGTGCTCCTCAGCCTGAATCACGCATTCCCAACTCTTCCCTCCCATCAGCCAAACCTCTGCAATACACACATTAATTATGATGTCAACTTATGAAACATTGTGCAACCTTATGCAAGACCTGACCTTTGACACAGATGCATTTCCAGACATCACTTTGTTAGTGTCTTTAATCAGATTTGAGCAAATGAACTAGTTTAATATTTGTATTTGTGTAGATTCTCCGCGTTGGAACAGTTCAGTGTGCCAGTGCGTGGCGCCATCTATCGGAGAGAAGACATAGTTGAAGGCCCTATTTAATAGCGGGAGACTACGGTGGCTGCCAGGGATCAAAATAGTATTTCGGCCGCGCAGGTTTATTCCAGATTTACGCAGAAATCCAATCACAGCAACAATTCAATCTTAATTTTGCAAGTAATTCTGGTATATAATTCTGGTAATATTAGGAAACAGTAAAGTCTGTTATGGGTTACTGCGGAAAACCTAACTTTGCGAAAGTTATTAATAGTTCACGCCATATGTTTCATTACCGACAATAGGTTGTTACAAAGTGTCAACAAGTAATTTCTCTCAGACGTGCGCATAAATTTGATTCCCTTAAAGCCCAAATAATGTTAATAAATGCTGCTGACAGAGAGCAGAACTAAAAAGTTAGTTTGAATGCTTTTCTAAAAGGGTCTCCATCATGCCTCTAACTGAAACAGCTTCATTACCTAATGGTTAAGCTATAAAACTGTTTTTTTCAAATACTAGGGTGAAGATTTAGGTTTTTAATGATAATTTAACTTAGATAATTGCGTTTACTATGTTGCCCATATTAATGAGTTATGGGGGGAGTGAATTTAGAAAATAAATATTTTTCTTACTATCATTGGGGTTTTTACATGATGTATCATTGGAATATAAAAGCCCATAACTTACATTAGGAAAGGCCACATTAGGAAAACGCCATTAAACACGCGCCGCTAAAGAGGCGGGACTTTGACGTTCTGGTGCGTGAAGTAGAGGACTGTGATTGGTCCATCGTGTTTGGCCGCGTGTTTGGCCGCCCCTTTAAAAACCAGCGCGTTCCCACAGCAGGAGAGACCGAATCCAGAGACTCTCCACAGGCTGTTCAGGGTCAACACACCAGAGACCGCAAACATGGTTGAGAAGTTTGTTGGGACGTGGAAAATGATTTCCAGCGAGAACTTTGACGATTACATGAAGGCGATTGGTACGAGAGAGAGAGACACGCAGAGAAAGAGAGAGAGAGAGAGGGATGATTGGATGAATATTATTTGTCACTAAGGCAACAGTGATTTGTACTATCAATAGAAGGAAATATATTGTATGTTGAAATAGCCTCATGGTTTTTTTTTCCAGTTTGAAAGATTTTTTTGATAGATGTGTTCATAGTTTTTCAATTGTCTCTGCAGGTGTTGGGTTCGCAACCCGACAGGTGGGCAATCGGACCAAACCCAATTTGGTGGTCAGCGTGGACGACCAGGGGACGGTGTGCATGAAGTCTCAGAGCACCTTCAAAAACACCGAAATCAAATTCAAGCTGAACGAGCCCTTCGAAGAGATGACCGCCGACGACAGGAAGACGAGGGTTAGTGCGAAGGCCTGATGACCGTGAACGCATCACGGCCCGTGCGGTGGTTCGCCGTGCGGGGGACTCACGGTTTATCTCTCTTCTGTTGCCCCCCCGCAGACCGTGGTGACTCTGGAAAACGGCAAGCTTGTGCAGAAACAGAACTGGGACGGCAAAGAAACCTGTATCGAAAGAGAGATCTCGGACGGCAAATTGATAGCGGTGAGACACTTTCGATGAAATGGACTCATTTATGCGTCAAAAGTCACATTTTAAGTGGCTCGTTAACGGGTTTGTAGTGTGATAACGTCATCATGTGGTAGAGAGCACGCACCTACCATAAAAGAGCAGTAATTTTCAATATTAGTGCTACTAAACCAGTAGCCATTAGCGATACTTTATGCCATTTACTGATTAAATCCACATAATTGCATGTAATCATTGCTCAAACTGTCTTTCCATTTGCTATTTCCCCCCCACAGAAGTGCATCATTGGAGATGTGGTCGCTGTCAGGACATATGTGAAAGAGGCATGAGGAGGGTCTCAGTGAGCCCCCTCCTGGCTGGACGACAGGCTCAGTTCAATGAGCGTATAATTCCAAACTAGTCTTCTTCCTCCTCCTCTTCCATTTCTCGTCACTGTTTCTACAGCTGCACTCCTGTCCCCCCCCCCCCCCCCCCCCCCCCATCCCCAGCCTTTCTTTTATTCTTTTTTTTTTGGTGATTTGAATAAAAATGAGAATTTACCCACATGACGTCTGTGTGTTAATGGAGTGTGTTACTTTCTTATATTTAATACCAAAGTCTTTTTAAGAAATTCTTGAGAGCGTTCCAATTATCCCGGCCAGCTGAGGAATGCAGGAAACTAATGGGAACACGGTTCCTAATCTGACAGGCTGATTTCCTGGCTAATCATGTGTTCCCCTCCTCTTTTTCCACCTTCTTGGCCGTTCCCTGCTTCCTAGTGTTGTTACTGCAGAGGTAAAATCATATTTCCCATTCAAGGGTCAGATGTGGAGTTTAGTCGCCACGGCGATACATGAGGCCTGCTGGCAGGGGCTCTTTGAGGAATGTGAACTCCTTTTTTTCCACGGCGGGAGGTCAGTGAGTCGATGTGTCCCCCTCTTCCTTTTTAGGGAGGTTGAACATTTCCCATCGCGCATGGGTCGGCAGCTGCAGCTAAAGAGCATCGCGAGCGGTCGTCCGCGCCCTTTGGCCAACGCTCAAGTGTTTGCGTAGGGGATGCTGGGGTGGGGGGGGGGGGTCCTCCCGCCGAAGTGGCTAGTTTCCCATGATGGGAAAAGGTGACATCGTCGCCGAGTGGAGAACAAACACAGGTGGGCAGAACTTTAACGACCATGTCGTAAGCAGAGCTACGCAAAGATCTGAGTTACGTGTGTGACTCGGTTATTGAGAACAGATCACATGATCAACTCATAACCATTTGCTTCATTGTTTGATTGGGGGGGAGCTAACGTCTGCTAGCAGCCAAACCCTCCAAACAGCAGCAGCAGTGTCACATTTCCAGCGTTTTTGTAGCTCGTCTGTCTGCAGACTTCCACCGAGAAGCAGAACTTTCTCACAGCCAGTGAGAAAAGATCACATCTGCTGTGGATTGACTTACAGGTGCAGTGTCTTGTGATCCACAGGCATCGGCGTCACTTTGCTTGGATATCTGCAGGGTACGAGGCCGACCCCTCCGGATCTCCACCTCACTTTTTTACTGTCAGACATCTTGATTCGATGAGGAGTTTCTCAATTATTCAGGGCTTATTCTGGAACTGGAGCTGAACTTTGTTCAGTCTTTAGGTTCCTGAAAAGCTGGATGAGCTAAAGACATGTGGGACATCACTGATTCCCGGACAGACATGATAGAGAGGGAGGTTTTCCGGGAAGAGTCTCGCTCTTCCTCCACAGCCAAATCCAAAAGAGCAGCAGAGCAGATACAGAAGGAGTTCAGGAAGGAGCATGATAGCGAGATTCCTGCTGAGACTTTACAGGACACAGAAAAACAACAGGAGTGATCTGGAGCTGTGACGCTCAGAGTTCCTCCCGGAGTTTAAAAAAAAACAAGATTCCTGCTTAAAGTCAGAACAGTTTCCTTATAAGAGGGATGTTTATGGCATTTCTGGATATAGCGTTCTTTTTCGTAGTTTGACACATATTGTAATTTTGAAGCATTAGTGCAAACGTCTCTTATTGATTTCATGTTTTATCTACATTGTTGTGCGTGCCAACGTGCCTGATAGGTAAATGTAGAAGGTTTTTTTGCTGACACTAGAATGTTTGGATTGTCCTGGACTTTAGAAGAACTCAGAACCTTTGCGCAACATCTGGAAATCTCTGCTGGACCTGCAGCGTCGACGCCTTTCCTCTGGTGTTGAACTGACAGAGCCAGATATGAGTTGACGGTCCAGTGGGGAGCATGAAGCATACGGCGAAATGAGTTCGTTTTTCCGAGCCGGAACCTGTGACAGGAGCTTTAAACGGGAGGCCCCAGGTCCAGAAAGCCCCAGGTCCAGAAAGCTGTCCAGAAACCACAATGCTGACAACTCCATGCAGTTAGTAGAAAAGAGCTTAAGTGTAGCCCCGCCCATTTTTAAACGCCACCCCTGCCCCTCTGGAAAAAAAAGATGAAGGATTAAAGAAATGTTACGTAAAAATAAGCAGAGCGAAACTACCAAATCAACTAAAGAGGTCCACCTTGTACCCCCCATCCAAGATCAGTCGCCAGGAGCAACGGAGCATTTGGATGGAACTATGTCGGCCGTGGCCCCACCGAGCTGCGGGGGGGCATGAGGGGGGTTTCTTAATCTGAAACTCATAATAGTCTCTCCAGCACGTCTGGGGATGTTATGCAGGTCGGGCAATGTCTGGTAGCACAGAGCCACGCTGCTCTATGATCGCCCAAACACACACACACACACACACACACACACACACACAGATGTCTGGGATTCCAGGATTAAAAGTGGAGGGGAGTTCTTCAGAAACCCTCTGCACTGCATTGATCATAGAATTTACTCATTCACATTTATCCAGACAAATAAAAGAAAGAAAACCATGGAGCCACTCTGGCAGGACGTTGGAGTGGAGCTGACACCATCGCTCCCAAGGAAACACATTTTAGCCTTCGGGGGCCCAATAATAATCGTCGTTTTTCAAATGGCGGAAGGGCGATGTAAATCTTTAAAGTGCAGCTATGCGAACCAGAAGCCACACAATGGTTCCCCCTGGGGGAGCGCTGCAGACCCAATATGGCTCTTCCTGCCTTTACAAAAACGTCGTTACCTGCTGACCCCGAACGCCTCTGTTCATATCTGTTAAACAACAAAAAAAAAACAGAAGAAGAAACGCCTTCAAAAAGGCAGGAAGTGCCGCACACAAGCGCTCATGGCAACCCCCCCCCACCCCCCCTCCCAGTGACATGTGATCTATAATCTCAGTGGGGTGATGTTATGGAAGAGCGAGGAATGGTGTGTGTGTGTTCTGCCAGATGGGAAATAACATGCAGCAGATCTGTGTTTGTGCACATGGAGCCTCCTTTGTGCCCGACCCTCAGAAAGACCCCGATGACTCTCCAACATGCAGAGAGGTTTATTTTCGGGGCCCAGCATGGACGGCAAGAGCTGAACTTCTGTGAGGAGACGCTTCAAAGGCAAAAAAACACGACCTTCCTACAGCCCGAAGGATGCTGGGAAGTCAAATCCCAGTCCAGGTTTTGCTGGGTCTGGTTTCAGGGCAGCACCAGGAGCGTCTTTAGCAGCTGTCTGTGGAGCTGATGACGCCCTCCAACTATGAGCGCGTGCTGCGATGCTCAGTCTTCCCCACAATCACGTGCACGTGCCTTCAAGTCCCCACTTTCTGCTGCTGCTGGCGCCGGCGGAGGTCAAATACATTGTGGGATATTTAGCTTCCCCAAGCCCACACCAGCCCCGTCAGATGCATCCTTGGAAAATGGGCGGAGCAAGTGCCCGTCCAGGAGCCAGCTGCGAACCACTGGATCGGTACCTGGGCAGCGGCCGATGACAGATAGAGCGAGAGGTTCGTATACTCAGCCTCTGGGGTCGGTTCCCAGGTCCCGCTGGACTCTGATCAGTCTCTTTCTGGTTGTTTTTCTGACTTCATATCAGGTGAACAATGCCCCGTGTGGTCACGATAATGGGGTCAAAAACAAGCGTGTCGCTCATTTCCGGATCACCGTCGCTCCGCTATTGACCTGCTGGCTTCTGGTTTTGTCGTTAGAGCTCAGGATCCCATTGTCTCCGGACAATTGGATCGACCTAATCAGCCCTCTGATCTCCAACATCCTCCACCCTGCAACATACGTCCTCCTCCGTATCTTCTTGGAAATCTACACGTTAGCTTTGTGTTGCTGAAAACGTGGACGTTAACCTTTAAATATCGGACGTGCGGAACGGCGGCGGTCCTCAAACGCATCAAAAGGCCAACATCAGAAATGCTCCTGTTTGTCTTCTCCATTAAGGCCTTATAAACACATCATGCTGCAGGTGTAACCGGATGGTGTTTGTCGTATAAAGGTCAGGTCCCGATTCTCAGTGGGGGGGTTTAAAGCCACATCCCTCAAACGTTTAGTGGCGTTTCAGCCGAAGCCGGTAAATAACGCACGCGATGCCGCCATCGTCACTGAGGGCCGGCAGACAGTTTGGCCTCGTCCTGAGGACATTTAGCAGCAAAAACAATGGGGCTATTAATAAAAACGGTCTTCTGTTGGCTTTGAGACGCGTCGTACGGGACGTGCACTTCCCCACAATCCACCGCAGAGTTCGCCGCGACCCTTAATGGGTGGGAGGAGGGAGGAAATGGGAGACGCTATTAATCACACGCTGACCGTTTTCCAAGAGGCCTGTCAGCAGGACTTTCAATAAGATAAACAGACAGAGTAGCCGCCCCCTCTGAGCATCGCATTCGTTTAATAACCACAACAGGCCGTAGCTTTATTGTAGGCTAAGGTGACAATCGATACATGCAGCTATTGTTCGGTAAGTGGTTTCTAAGTGTAAAGCTCTTCAGACCAAGGAGCTCAATGCTGTATTTCCATATGGATGCAGACGTATACGGTCTGTCAGGGACGGCAAATGAATGAGCCAAAACCGACCAAGGGTCCCGCCCGTGGGTTCAGGACGAGCAGGAGGACACGTGACGCACATCTTGGAGGACGTGAAGTCCAGTCTAAATGACTTAGCTCTTATACTGGAGAGAAAAGGGGGGGGGGGGGGGAGTGCTTGATGTGCAGATTTGATCAGTTTTAAACCGCTATTCTGCAGCAGGAATCTCCAGCGGGTAAAAGGTAAGAGATGTGGAAGGTGGAGGAAGTGAAGAGGGGGACTGGGGAGAGGAGAGAAGCTGGCGCTCCTCTTGGGTGTTCCTGTCAGGACTCCGGGGAAGCAGATATAATTCACTTAATTACTTCTTACAGACTCAAGGCGAAGCAGCAGAATCCCAGAGGGTTTTTTTTCCTGCTAAACTGGGCCAAAGGTACACAAAGTTTCCCTCTCACAACTGTGCAGGTGCTTTTTTTTTGTGTCTGCCATCAAACAGATCACAAATCATTATCGCCAGTTTTGGGTTTTTTCATTTGGTGTCAGGAATCTGAAACGTTCTGATAAGATAACATTTGAGTTCAAAAAGTTCAAAGTCACATGGCCCACTGACAGATTTACATAATCGCCACCAAAGTCCCAGTGACTCCAATCACATGACACCCCTCCCTCCAAATCCAGGCCCCGCTGACCCCCTTTACCCTCCGTTGCCTGACGGACCTTTGCAGAGATCTCCAACCCAACACACTAACCTTTGTACACACAAAGCGACGTGTGGCTGTTCGAGGCTTCGGAGCAGAAATAACCTGAAATGTTGACTCAAGCAAGAGCAGAACGCACAGAAACCATCAGGTGTCCTTACTTTCATTTATTGGGCATGAGCATGAAAAAGGCACGAGTTTTAAAGTTTCTCTGATCTAAAGAATTTCCGCTATGCTAAGCTAACTGTTGTCCACTGCGTGGGCTCTCAGAACCCAAGAGAGGCGGCTAAGCATGTCTGTCATGCTAACAATCGGGCTTATCTCATTCAACTTCCGCGACACAAAGTCTCAACAATGTGAGAAGTCTGCACCACAAGGTAAAAGCTTTAAAATACCACCATCAACTGCGGAGAAAATAGTTCCCCCGCGCCGACCTTGGGCTCTAAGTGAATGTCTGAGCTCATGGTGCACTTCCTGTGTAGACACAGCAAACTTTATTTCACAAGAACTTTATGAACTTTGTTATATCACACAGTCTCCTGCTGGTCCCGCATGCATTAATGTGCATGCCAGCTCTGTGAGCGTGTGTGTGTGTGTGTGTGTGTGTGTGTGCGCGGTGGTGGGGGGGTGCAATGCTTGTTTGATGTGTCTAAATCTTGCCAAGTAGTCCTTTTTTTAAACTCAAGTAATTTAATTACAGTTTTACATTTAACTACAGCCTCTTAATTCAAGTTGTCTGATAATTCTGATTTATAAAATTGTTCAGTTGCATCTAAAATTGGTACCATTTCTAAAAGAACAGTCTCCAAGCTCCTAGAACCCCCCCTCCCCCCACCACCACCTAACCTCCACCTTAAAACCCAATCTTATCCCTCCAACATTCCGTTGAAGTCGGGAGGAACCACCTGATTCGGCCACACTAGTGAAATGTGTGTTTTGCTGCTCCCTGTGTACAGATGCACAAACACACACACTTCATAATCCCAGGTTGCCGGTTTCCACGGGGGTCAGCGTTTGCCGGACACAGCTTTTATTTGGGGCCGATTACTTTTGGGCCCCGTCATCGCATGGCCTCTGTTGACGGGGATCACACTCATTGGGCTCGCATCGGCGTCCGCCTCACTGCTTCCATTCAAAACTTCGGGCAGAGTCATTTACAATTTACAGACCTAACGCCTAACATGCCGAGGCTGGCCAGCACAGTCAGCAAATACAGCCCTCCGGTCACCCCTCACCCCCAAACCAGCAGCGTCCCATCACCAGGGAGGAGGAGGGAGAGAAGAATAAAAGGAACTTAAAGGTGGGAGACGCTAAGAGGGGTGAATAAGTGGGGAAAATCTTCTAGATGTATTTATGAAAGCAGGGGTGGTAATAAGAGTCTTTAAAGAAGAAAAAAAGCTGTGTTTGCATGTAGAGGAGGGGTTCATCAGCTGACTTGCTGGCAGCTTTTGAATTAAATCCGTTTCCGCAGCAGCTTTTCCAGAATTTCTGACCCTAATGGCCCCAGTGTGCCAGACCACTGATTTGGCTCGGTCCACCCTCCCCACATCACCAGGCATCAATGAGGAGGAGGGAGGGATGGAGGGAGCAACGGGTGGGGTGGGGTGTGGGTACATTGACAGCTTTTCATGCATCAGGTGTTACCTTACCATTCCAACATTCCAGCGCACCATCAGCAAGCCGCGCCCGCACGATGCAGGAATTTCTGCTTTGAAAATACATAGAGGACAATTTGCTACAACAATAAGTGGTTTTATTTTGCAGCCAGAGCTTTAGGTGAGTCAGTAAAGTGACGCGGATCGTTAACCTCATCGTGGGCGTGCGGGGCCGCAGATAATGGCCTCTTCTGCCCTCTAGTGGCCGGTGTGAACCATTGCATCAACGGCAGAATCCAGCAAGAGACAGGAGCAATAAAGTTAAAAAGGACACCAGGTTGAGTCGTCCATTGTTCTTGGTTTTCATTGTTTCACTTTTGCTTTGCTGCAGTGTGACTTGCCCTTTGTCCTGCAGTCTTTGTACTGATTAGTCTTTTTTCGGCTTATGTGCTGTATTGTTCGACATTACACGCTGTTCCTAAGGAATTACCCTCATAAATAAAGCATTCAAAACACACGAGTCACCTTATTTAAACGGAAAACTCAGCCAATGTCATTTAATAAACACTTAATAAAATAAGTGACTAGTGTATTGAACTTCTGTGAGGATTTAAAATACTATAATGAAGGAAGCGGCTTTAAATGGATTTTACCATTAATGACAGCAGGGGAGACTGATATTACATTTCCCCTAAACTTGATAGTTTTCCACAGCTTTTCTTCAGCAGACATCTTGGTTTAGGTAAACTATATTATTGTAATCAAAGGTATTGTCCTAATCTACAAAACCGTCGGGAAGAAGAGTTTTCAACACCGGCGCAGGTTTCAGAAACCCCCGTATTTACCCCCGGTTGCTCTGCTAAGCTAGCGCTGTGCCGCAGAGCAACCGGAAACAGGCTGGACACCACCGGGGCGACGGAAGATCTGCCCACCGGGGTAAAGAAGCCCGAGCACCGCACCAGACATGTCTGCTTCTGCCGGGAGCGACACCAGCCGTGACCTCCCCGTTAAACCGCCCCAGGCCTCCGCGACCACAGAGTACTGCGCGACGTTGCAGCGCTGGATCTGGCAGTCGTACTGGGGCTACGCCGGCTGGCAGAGCTGGCTGTGCCTCTCCGCCTTCCCGCCGCCGGGGACAAGCGCCCCCGCGGCGGGCGCGCACGCCTCCGCCGCCGGCCAGCAGAGGTTCGACACCCGGAACTGGTACAGCTACCCGGTTCCTGTCAGCTCCCCGGCATCCCCGGCTCATCCAGGCGGTGCTGCGAGCGGGCGGAACCAGGCCCCCGAGACTCCGGCCCGGCCAGGTGTGTGATGGAAAGCTGTTTATTCTGTCGTAATCTGGGTCATTGGTTCTTAAACGGAAACAAGCTTATACGCTTGTACTTTAAACTCTAATTACCGCTTTTGTTGGAAATTGTGCCGCAGAAAAGGTCCGTTACTGCATGTTTTATGGCAGTTTAGTTCATATTATAACGCTGGATAATTGCCCTGTACGGGGGGAGTCAACCGGAAAGATCAACAATTCTGAAAGTTCAGACTCATCTGGATCATCTGGTGTGGAAAGGAGAAGCTTTTCAATACTCGTGGACGCCCTTTTTCTGTCTCCAGGACAGGAGTACACCATTCCCTCTCCTCTGCAGAGGTTCCTGGCGGAGACGGTGGACTTCTTCATCCTGTTCTGCGTGAAGGCCACCATCGTGCTGTGGATCATGCACCTGAGCGGTATGAAGTGAGTGCAGGGCTTATTACGGTGCTTTAAAGGGCTTTGGACCCTGCTGGGGGAAGACAAACCCTCTCTCCTCTGAAGGGACATTGCCAGGTTCATCACGCACTTCATCGTGGAGGAGATCGACGAGAACACGTCGATGGAGGACCTCCAGAAGATGATGGTGGTCGCTCTGGTCTACAGGGTGCTGGTGTGCGTCTATGAGGTGCGTCCAGGAGCCGTCCGCATGTTCAGATTCTTTTCATTTCCCAGCCGTGGTCGTGTTCCTCCTGCGGCGCTGCGTCGCGTCCCGCAGGGGACAGTGATGCAACGTTGCACGAGGAGTTGCCTGAGGTGAAGTCATGCAGGAGCTCCCTGGTGGTGCGTCGGCTGTCTGGGTCCCCTGTGGGAGGGGGGGCAGCTCCGGGACGTCGGGGCTGCTCCTCTCGGGCCGACGCTTTATGACCCGTGGGTCTGCCTGTTTAAAATGTTGTTGTCCAATCAGACGCTCTGCATCTGGGGCGCGGGCGGCGCCACGCCGGGGAAGTTCCTGCTCGGCCTGCGGGTGGTGACGTGCGACACGTCCACGCTGGTCCGACCCAACCGGGTTCTTGTTGTCCCCGCCTCCAGCGTCTCCCTCTCCGCGTGAGTGGTAGACGCCAGGACATAAGCAAAGACCTGGTCCAAAGACGGAGCGAGTCTGCCCGTAACTTCCTGTCCCGTCTCGTCCGCAGGTCCACGGTTCGGGCGCTCAATAAGAACTTCTCCATCGCTTTCCTCTTTCCCGTCTTCATCACGCTCCTCTTCTTCCAGCACAACAGGACCGTGTACGACGTGGTGGCGGGGACCATTGTGGTCCAGTGCCGGGGGGACAGATAGCCCCGGGTCGGCTGGGCGGCCCGATATGGTCACGTTTGAAGGGCGGTCAGAAGAACCGAGCTGCGTTTTTATTTATTGGTTCAGTCCATAAGCTGTTTGGAAACCTTCTCCAGTATTGAGTGTTTTATTTTTGAATTGGATCCTTGTGAATGTTTTCCTGTATCATATAGTGTGCGTATTAATTCTATTTCCTTTATATAAGTTCCTTTAAACAGTATATAAGTGCATAAAAAGAAGAGCTTTTAATTCATTTCAGTCTCTTTAAATTCTTTTAATTCCGGTTCAAGATTAATTCAAAACACTCCATAAATACTTTTAATATATCTCCATATGTTTAGGGTTTTGGGGGAATCTTGTGTTTTTTCTTATAGAGACAATAAGATTGGTTTGCTGATAATGAAGTTTATTTATAGCTCTTGTTGATTTATTGATGCAGAACAGTTTTTTATCTGCGCCGCATTGACTGTTGCAGCGTTACGTCTCCACTTATGCAAATTCTGCTAAAATTGTAAATAAATAACTATTTTGTTTGTGCATAGTGCCTAAATGACGAATGACATTTGAAAAGGTTGGCAGACTTTTCCTTCACATCTAAATAAAAATATTTTAAATAATGCATCAGTTGCTATAACACTTTCTTGCCACAAGAGGGAGACACGATTAGCTCCAAGTGATGGAAATACCAATAAAGTAGTTGGTGGGTGTTGGAATTGTTATTTAATATTTTGGGACGTGCAAAAGGATACATGTTTATATTATCTATGTGGTGAAGACTGATGGAAGCATTGAAATCATTTTGATTTGGTGAAATAATGCAGAAAACGAGTAATGCACAAATTGTCCTGACAGTTTGCGGCCACACGAGGGCGCACGAGACCAGATACGGCATGTAAAGGAAACCATGAAGAAACAGGTTGAGTTGATGGATGTTGGAATAATAATTTAAGCCTTTTGGGACATGCAAATTACATATGTGACACAGCATCATGGCCGCGTTCAAGTGATTGTTCAGATCTTAAGAAGATGACTTGCACTAGGATTCCTTTAGTCATAAAACAGTAAAAATTGAGTTGCCTTCTGTCAAGAGAACCCCGGAGAACCGCAGGGAGGACTGAGATGAATAAACGAAATGATTGAGAACGACTCTTCTAATACAGTTGTTTTACCCTTAATCTGAATTCTGACTCGTATGTTCACACTTAATGTTACATCTTAAATTTTGGCTTAAACCTATTTTGCAGCTACGCACAGCATAACACACACGCGCGTGTGCGCTTGGGCGACAGATGTTGCGGTCACAGCTGCTTACACGTGCGTCTTCTTGACGTTCACACCCTCCGAAGCAACAACGCTTGTGAATTGCAGGACACTCCCAACAGGTAGCACTCTTCAGCTAACAGCTAACAGGAACGACTGCAGCCACGCCGCTGCTGTTATATTTGTTATATTTGTTTACCACCATTACGATCCAGGACTGTAGCCATGGACACCAGTGTGGCCCCAGTATGACTACGCGCTGTTGGTTTTCAGCTCACAGTGGATACAAGGTTGTGGCACAATTTGTTCAGCAAGGTGTGGTTTTGTGTAGTTTGTGTAATAGACTCTATTGTGTGCAACTATCTCAGAGCATGATGAGGTGATGGCTATGTAGACTTTACAACCAGTTTGACTTTGGATCACATTGTCTTTCTTCCAGTGCCTGGTAAAGTTATTTTTGAAAGCAGGTTTGACTGTTACGGGGTTTTTTTTTTCTTTCCTTTTTTAATCTCAAACGTGTCGCCTCTAATAAAAGTGAGATCTCGGGAGAGGAAGCGCTGGCTGAGTTAAGGTGGGGCGGATGGGACTGAACCACCTCCAGAGGAAGAGAACAGCCACGTTCAGCTCCGCAGACCTGTGCAGTCCGGTTTCTGTCGCTCGCCTCCCAGACGGGATTTGAGTCCAGCTCCAGGTAACACGATCCTTTTTTTGAGATTGGTGAGTTTTCAGTGGCGATAAAGCATCTTTGGGATCTGTCTCGCAGGGTTCTAATGGCGTCCCTCATGGTTTGGAGCGTCACCATGACAGTCGTGGTCGCCCTGACTGGACTCATGTTGTTCCTGTACAGTAGGTCCGGTGCTCCGAAGACAGGTGGGGGGGCGACGCCTGGAGGAACGGCCAACGCCACCGCTTTAGTGGCACGAGAACAACGCGCCAATTCAACCGTGGCGGCCAATCAAAACACGCCTGAGACGTCGTCCCGGCCCAGAATCAAAACACTGGATCTAAAGGACTGTGACTCTGACAGCAGCGGCCGGGCCCATCGCGGATCCTCATCCACGGAACCACAAGGACCCGCGGCTCACAGGAGAGTCCACGACCTCCTCACCTTTCCCCCCTCCAGATTTCCCAGGGACACCCGCTTTAACGCGCTCCTGCCTGCAGGCCAGCGCCAGATGTTTGAAGGGATTTTCCATTTAAATTTGACCTACAGGAGGGACAACGAGCTCCACGTTCACTGGAAACTGAATCTGAGGCCGAACGCCGATGGACCCCAGATGGAACCGGTGGCGTGGATCGGGGAATCGGGTCGGAGATGCTTCAGAGAGCCCAGGAAGCGCATCGACGTGGGCGTCCTGCAGAGATCCTCCAACATGTGGGCCGGCCAGAACTGCTTCATGAGAACCAGCAGCTGCCAGTTCTACCTGCGTCTGCACCGGGATTGCGTCACAGAGCCTTTCCGTGGTGCGAGAGTTGTGGCCGGGGCGAGAAGGAATTCCGGGAATGTGGCTCCGTTCGTGCCCTCGGTCCACACGGGCGCCGTGCCCGATGCCGCCAAACTGGCCGAATTTCTGCTGAGCCTAGACGCAGAGCACAGGATTTTGATGAGCTTCTTCAAGTGGAAGCTGTTTTATAACGGCAGACGAGGCCGAGCCGAGGAGAGGGTCGCGTTTCTCTGCCAGGCGTGAGGTCGAAGGAGGAGGTTAGAGGTCGACCAGACATGGCGAGCAGCAGAAATGAACGTTAGAGCCACGTCACACGTCAGGGTCAGCGGCTCGTCCCTCTGTTTCGACCGTTCGTGCTGTCTGTCGGCGTATGCGCGGCGTTTTAACACTGAAAACACAACTTAGGAGCACTCGATAAGACCCTTCAATTCGTTTTAATAGTGCACGATTTTGGCGGGTTGGCGGCCATATTTGGAGAAAGAAAAACGTCTTTATACTCTAGTTTTTGCTGCTTCATCGACAATAATAACAATAATCGTCAGATTTTAATACTGCGACGTGTTTGTGATACAGGAAACAAGTTTCCCGTGTGTGTGTGTGTGTGTGTGTGTGTGTGTGTGTGTGTGTGTGTGTGTGTGTGTGTGTCACACTCTCTGAGGTGTGGCTGACAGCTTTTGTCCTCGAAGCGAAGGCTCAAAGAAGCTTTCATGACAGCCGGGATTATAGGACAGTAATTGTGCACGTTCCTTTCTCGTGCACATGCCCTTTCAAAAGAAACTGCAATAAGATGCTGGTTCGGAGTCTCCGGCAGGTGATGCGAAACTCACATTCCACAAAAGGGGAAAATTGAATCTAGTCCGGTCGGGGATTTAATCTGGGGGGGGAGAGAGCGCAAAAAATAGCCCCGAAGAAGAATTAGGGGAGATGCTGCTGAGAGGCAGAAAGATCTGATTTCACTTCAGGAAGAGGAGCTCTCACTTACCGATGCAAGTGCATGTTTGCTCTGAGGTGTGTGTGTGTGTGTGTGTGTGTGTGTGTGTGTGTGTGTGTGTGGTAAATAGTTAATAGGAGGCTTGAAGCTGCTGCAGAGCCGAGCAGGGACCCAGGGCGAGGGGGCCTGGTCTTGTTGCTGGGACGTGGACCCCGCTGGTCCATCGGGCGCCTACCTTTGACTCCTGCTTTGAGCGCTAACCCCTCACGAGAGGCGCGAGGCGCTAATGGAAGCGCGCGGCATTGATTTCCGCTGTGATGAGCTCGTCTTTGTGCAACGTGAGCTCGGAAGGGTCCGACTGTCAGAAAGAAAATAGTGATTAAAGGTGTTTGGACCAGATTAAAAGGGGGCGGCTGGCGGGGCGCACACATGAAGAGGAGGTTCGGATCTCAAACTGGGCTAATCAGGCTGGTGGTGAGGGGAGGTCTGACTCCACCAGTTTGGATTTCATCTTTATAATAGGCCTCGGGGGGCACCAAGATAAATCCCCTCCTTTCATGGATAATAAGCCCCCCCCCGAACAGCGCACCCTTCAGCCCACACTTGAGGAATGTGGAAAACAGGTCTTCCTATCTGGATCCAAATACTAGACTTGAGTGCAGATTTATGACTCTGTATTTAATACAATTAATGCCATTGGTGACGTTGTTTCCTGTTTGTTTGTTTTAATTTTGCTGTTTGCTTCGTGCTATGAAACTAAGCGACTCCAGCGTCAGATGAGCCGGGGTCACTTCTGGGTTAATTACAGGTCAAAACACCAACGACACCCTCAAATAAACGGAGACGAAATCGTGGAGATGCTACAGCTGCTTTCTGTGGTGGTTTTTTTTTTTGGATTCCACATTAATTTTTAGAATTCCATTTAATTTATTTCTCATATTAACTGATATCAAATCAAAAGGCTCCCGTTTTATAATTGGGCTGCATGGTTTGAATGTTTCCACACGGAGGCGTTATGGCTCTGGGTGGTTCTGGTGCGTGTGTGCGTGTGTGTGTGTGTGTGTATGTGTGTGTGTGTGTGTGTGTGTGTATGTGTGTGTGTGATGCTTAAGTACCAAGGACAACACCAGACGCGCTCTCCAGTTAAGAGAGCAGGAGGAAAACAAAACTTCCAGCGTTCCCAGTTGCTTCCGAACTAAATCCCATCGTCGCGCACGCCCTCGGGCACGCACGGACCGAAGGCAGTGAAGCCGCGTCGCAGTCGGATCCGCCCGGAGCGGAGCGGAGCGGAGCGGACTCTCCTCCTGCCGGCGCAGGAGCGATGCCCGGGGCGCGATGTGCTCCAGCCGCAAGATCCTGTGGAGCCTCCTGTTCCTGTCGGCGGCGGAGGTGGGCCTGGGTGTGGCGAGCATCATCCTGGGAGCCGTGGGCATCAGCCGGGTCCGGGGGCAGCTCCGGACGCAGCAGGGGGACGCCTCGCCCGTGTGGAGCGGAATGTGTGTAGGTCACGGGAATGTGGGGATAACTTCTGTCCTTTCTGTTCTTCCTTTCCCTCCTCTGGCGTCGTGGAATTCTCCAAATGAAATCACCTTTTCTTTGTTACCAATTTATTCTGTTGGGACGCGATATTAAACTTTATAGGACAACTTAAAATAGCGACTTAAACTATTTATAAAAATGTTTTTTTCTTCTTTCTTATCTTCTATTACTGTTTTGCTACGCCGGTTTTAGGAACAAACAAACCCCGTCGAGCTTGAACCCTTAAGAACATGCAGATTTTTTTTTAATTGCAGGCGATTTAAATGATATAGTCGGAGCTCTGCTCAGATTTATTTGGGTTTCACTTCCGTGTGTCAACTAAACGAGATGCCGATGAGAGCTCCGTAAGCTGCTGCAGTCATTTAGTCTCCACATTCATCCCTCTCTGCTGGAAGTAGAGATCAATTTCCTTCACTTGTGCTGGACCGGACCGGACTGGGAGTTCAGGCTTTTACGCTAATATCTAACTTCCTGTTCTGGCAAGGCCGCTCCAAGCTTTAGATTCTGCTCCTGAGGGGAAAAGGGTGGCTTAAAGTTATTTTTGGTAGATGAAAACAACCATCTTTCTTCATTATGACTGCTAGTTTGTGTGTGTGTGTGAGGGTGTGTGTGTGTGTGTGAGGGTGGGTCTACTAAGGTGTTACGCAACGCCTGTTTATCAAGAGGGGCTGATCAATGGATGGATGGATGACCCGGTCAGATGCTCAGATCCGCCACAGATTGTTGCTTCTTCATCACAGCGGCTGTTCTGAGCTCCACCACACAAAGATTAGTAATGACTGATAGACAGAATCTCTTAATATTGGACTTTATGCGCTAGTATAAAGGCTCTGGGTTGGAGGTGTCCTGTGCACCGTGCATTCCTGCACCTCCCGTGACCAGGATGAGCACCGAGCAGCTGTTAGCAGAGGGCGGAGGGATATATATACTGTAGAGATCTATACTATTGATAGCAGCGGCTATCCCTCTGCCCTCTCGGCTAAGAATTAATGTCTCCTGTTGGTGGAGAAAGCAGAAGTTATTCCTCATCTTTTTCTTCTTGGAAAGTTTGGAACGACACCTGTTGTCACATATCTATCAAAACTTTCCAGGAGCATTGAAAAAGCATTGAAAACCCAAACCGATGATCCAAACACTGACGGATAAAAGGTCATTAATCTTCCACAGGCTTTATGATCTTCAGCATTTAGCTGCGTTAACATTACAGGTTGGCCGGCTCGCAACTTCAGCGCCCCCTGGGGGGAAAACACGCTAATGCAGGCCTGGTTTTGCTCAGTCCATAGGTAGGTGGGACTGATCTGGTTAAATCTATGTAGGAAAGACTTCAGATGTGAGTTATTAACCAGTTAGAACATTAACATGGAGTGAATCAATTCACTTTTTGATGTCACAATCCTCTCTTCATAGTTTCTGGTCTGCGGGTTGTGCGGAGTGCTGTGCGCGTGGAAGAGGACGGGTCTTATTGTAAGTACACCCGCTCGCTCTACTCAAAGACACAATGTTTCAAATGATTTCGCCACTTCTTGTCTTCATGTTCTCCACTGAAGCAGCTACTATCTATCGCTGTCAGCTGTCAAACGCAGTGGAAGCGATAGTCGACGGTGACACCGTGCGCTGGTGCCTCGGTCAGAACCCGTGATGGAACCGGAGGAGACAAGCAGTCACTTCTCTGTCCGTCCTCCTCTCCATCTTTAGTTGCTCGGCGATCACCTCGCGGTGTGTGCGCGGGTCCTCGGGTTTCTCTCCCTCTCCGACTGGCTCCTGCAGGCGGAGCGCTAATGATGGATCAATGTCAGCGCAACGATGTGCTGGAACGGACGCACTTGCCCTCTTTACCCCGGTGCATCGCTCCTCTCTACCCCTCAGGGCTCTGATGCCCTCCACCTTCGGGAATGTCCGACCTTGCCAGCCTGCGGGAGGGTGGGGGGGGGGGGGGGGGGGGGGGAGTTAGAGCATTAGGTTATGGTTTGACTACGGACTCCTTTCCTCACTTAACCGGTTAATGGCTGAAACTGGAGATGCAATTTCCCCATGTTTTTGTAGGCACTAAAGGCATCAGCACAAGGAAAAAGTACCTGAACACACACACACGCACACACACACACACACACACACACACACACGCACACACACACTTTAGTGTGGAGTAGAATTGATTTTTCCATCGAAACCAGCAGGAGTGGGATCCTCTCCAGAGATCCTCTCGTTTCTCTATGGCTGATTACGATTTAAATGAGGCAATCCATCCCAGAATGATTGATGAAATATGGAGACTGAGACAAGGCATCGCTGGATAGTGCGAAAAAGAAAGATGGAGGGAGATTCCCAAGCATTCCGGAGAGCAGAGGTTCGACGGCGGTCCAGTTGTGGACTGGCCTGTCCGGGCTGGTGCAGCACTGGGCCCAGTCACCCTCCATAACTCACTCATCACTAATCTGTGCATCTTCTTTGTTTCGTGACACTTCTGCCCCCCAGATGATCCTATTCTCAGCGTGCTGCATCTGCGGGCTGATCGGTGGGATCCTCAACTTTCAGTTTGTCAGAGCTTTGAGCAAGCGTCCAGACTCCGCGAGTTCCATCCATCTGGCCGCCATGACTCTGGCCTGTCTGGGTAAATCCTCTATCAAAGACACTAGCGCCCCTGCATCGTTGCAATGGGGCGGCGTGTTTTAAGAATCCAGTCTTAGGAACCAAGTAAATTTAACCTTTTAATCTTCCAGACACACGATTTTGTACTATAATCACTTTTGACGCCCTCACTAGGACTAATAGCGCCACCTGGCTTTTAAAATTTGCTGTCACTTCAAGTAAAAAGTCTGGCGCAAACAATATTTAAAACGTTTCTTGAATTGACGGCTGGACAAAAGATTTCATCCTCATTTCCCCACCTTATTTCCAACATTCCAGGGATTACCTCCTGCACCTTATGCACCTGGCTGACCTGCCGTCTGGCCTCCTCCGAGCAGCAGAGGATGTTCCACGAGAGGGAACACTCGCTACACCACTCCCACGAGATGGCTGAGAAGGTCAGTGGTCAGCTGAGCAGGGAGCGGACTCTCCACTGGCTTTGGTCACCTCACTCTGTCCTGCTCCCTACAGGAGATCCTGGACAACTCCAGCAATGGAATTCCGCAGATTTCCTACAACGGGCATGCGACGGAAACACCGTGACTCCGTTGTGCCACTGAAACGCTGACGCAGAAACAGTTTGCGGAGCTCCTGCTGTCAGCGACAACAGAATATTTCCTGCGTCCTGCAGAAAACAGAAGCCAATCACAGGTGGTGAAGGGTTCTGTTCCCCGTGAGCCCGCTCCATCCAACAGGAATCGTGCTTCTCCGTTCTTATGCAGACCTGAATCCAATCCAACACTAACTCAGGTGGCACAGGGCCGCGTGACATCCGATGACCTTTAGGTGACGAGGAGGGAGGACGATAATGAGCAGGAAGAGCAGATTTCACCCAGTCAGGCGCCTCAATGTGACAAGCACAAACCAAGCATGCGAGCTGATTAACTTGCTTTGAAGCTCTACTTCAGGCTAAATGTTTTATATGTCTTCTCATGTGTCCATGAACTCTGGATCCCCAGAGTATCCGTGGATAATTGAATGCTATGACCAGACATTACAGGAATGTGCAGTAGCTGTACTGTATATCCATGCTTGGAATCTACCTGTAGCTCTATAATATACCTACTGCACATGTATTTTTATAACTGCTTCTTACAACGTTGAATTAAATTAAGGGTGAGAAAATGAAGTCGTATAAATGACTGCAAAATATTGCGATATTGGAGCTGCGTTTGAAAGTTACTGCCTGCATGTAACAAGTCCAAAAGTCTGGACAGCTCAAGACGATAAAGTTGTCGATTAGACGATCATCACACATCAGAACACGCTCAATGATGCTAATGGCAGGAGAAGCTGCAAGGAACCCTGGCTGACTAAGAAACAAATGTCACTGTTTCTCTATGAGAGAACAGACATAGCAGCCCTGGAGAGGATCTCTTCTGCTGCACGGTACGTGTGTGTGAGTGTGTGTGTGTGTGTGTGTGTGGAAGAGAGCAAGACAGAGAGGAGGGGAGAGAGAGAGAAAATGCTGAAATGTGTCACTTGCTATAGATGCTCAGTCATCAGTAACACTAGACATTCCATGCAAGCATACTCTCTCTCTCTCTCTAACTGACAACTGAGGTCACCCTGATGATCTGGATCTGTCATTAAGATCCCAGCACAAAATCAATGATCACATCACGTGAGATGAGGCATGCACCACCCTTGCAAAAACACCTTTATTATTTACATAACAAAGGGCATGTTGTCACGAGGAAACGCCCTGTCTTTTCTTTTTTCTTTTCAATTGTGGTTTATATTTAGGTGTAATTTAAAGTAATGCTATAAAAAATCTTTTGTAAATTTGACGAGTTTAGTTATTAAAGTGATATTTACAATTTCACATGGGTAATCACGTTCTGATGTAATTTCACCGCCTGCACAGTAGGCGGCAGAATCGGGCACTTTTTACAAAACGGAACTAGAAAAACGCTTGACTTCCGGTCTTCGTAAACAACATGGCGAACCTGGAGCATGCTGAGGGCGAGCCTAAACATGAGAATATGTCTGTGGAAATCTCCGCCGGGGCTTCTCCGGACCAGCCACCCGAACAGTCGCAAGTAATCGGCCCCAAAGGCGGACGCCGTCCTCAGCTCGATCCCATCGTTCGCAGCCGCTTCCGCGCTCCTGTCAGCGCCGTACTCGTGCCTGGTGCTCAACACGCACCGCAGGCACGTCACCCTGCCGCCCGTCTACCTCAGCAAGAAGAGGTCGGGCATCCGAGGAGAGCTGCAAACCCAACTGCTCAAGTTCTCACAGATGTAAAATTCATCTTTTTTTTTCTTGAAATCGTCCTCTAACTAATGACCCCGTGAAACCCTATTAAACTTAATTAAGAACTAGTGTTTTGGTGGCTTACGGAAGTCATAATTCGGGCACTACAATGTTTTTTTATTGCGCTGAAAATATCTTAAAATTGTATAGCACAAGGTTATGCTGTTTAAATGTAGAGGATGCACAGTCATGTTTTCGGTTTTATCTCCCTTTTTATGCGAATGGTGCAGTGTTCACTTAATAAAAAAATATCCTATCATTGTTTTAATAATCACCCTGCTGTGTGTTCTCTCGCAGTCTAAAAGGAGTCCCTCTGGCCTATGACAACATCCGGATACTAGGCCAGTATGGGGACATCATCAACGATAGCGGCTACATCCACATGGACATACTGGCGGATTTCATTCTCTTTCAGCCCAGGAAGGGACAGAAGCTGCTGGTGAGACTCACAGTCTTATCGTCCATTTCAGTTTTGTTGTGGTACTGTTGGGAAGTTTGGAACCGTACAAGGCAGAACAACAGAAATATGTGTGCCAGATAAATAAAACCGATGCTGTGCAAACTATGGCTTTCCACCACGAGAGCCAGGAACTTTGAGGAATTACTCGGCCCCCGTTTATATCTGAAGACTCGCTTCAGGAGCTTTGGGATGGGCCTGGAATGCTGAACCTTTCTGACCGAGCATGTCTGTCGGCCTCCGCAGCTGCAGGCATTTCTGACATTTGCTGCATTGGCACACCAATAAATAACAAAAAATAAATCACTGCTCTGATTTGAATAGTTGCACCTACGAAAATTGTGACGTGAATCTTTGCAAGGGTCTTTTTCTTTTAGCTGTTATCTTTGAATCCCACTCTGCTCATAGGGCAAAGTAAACAAACTCGGGGTCAGCCACGTCGGCTGCCTGGTGCACGGCTGCTTCAACGCCAGCATTCCCAAACCCAACCTTGTTCCCATGGAAACATGGCGCGATGCAGGGCCAAGAATTGGAGCGGAGCTGGAATTTGAGGTGACTGCGCTCGATGCCGACACTGTGGGGGTGCTGCTGATCCGCGGACGGCTGGACAGGACCAGGTGAGTTGTGTGGCTCTGTGGGTCCCTGTGTGCGAGTTTATTCTTTGATTACAGATGACTGTGTGCGTCTGCGTGTATCTCAGGGTGCAGGAACTGCTGGCTATTGGTGAGACCTCAGAGTCCAGCATCACCGTAGACCAACCAAACCCATCAGACACTGAAGCAAATGGGGAGTTGAACCTAGACCCCACAGACGAGTGTACCATTAAGAAAAAGAAGAAGAAGAAAAATAAGATCAAAGAGGAGACGGAAGAAGTCGCAGATTCTTCCTGCATCCAGCCGGACGCCAGCGCGACAGAACTGAAACGGGCGGTGAACGACGAAAGTGGAACTGGTGAGAAAAAGAAGAAAAGAAAGAAAGAAAAACATCTGAAACCGGAGGAGGTGAAGGACGAGGAGGTTCAGGTGTCGGTCATGGAGGTCCACGGCAGTGACAGTGGTTACCAGAGTGACAAGCCGCACAAAAAGAGGAAACACGAGCCCGCCGCAGATATCACATCGAGCGTCGGTGATGGTCCTGAGCCTAAAAAGTCAAAGAAGAGGAAAAGTGGAATTGAGCAGATTGCCTAAAAATAAGCAATCCAATCCCGAATGTATTGCTTCCTTTGCATATCCCACACATCAGGATCAACCCTGCACTAATAAAGAATGTGCTTGTAAAAGTACAGACAGTTTTAGCTAGCAAAGCCCGTCATGTTTGTCTCAAGTTGCTTGGAAACGGCTCTCGCTATAGTGCAGTTCCGATTCTCACCTGCAGGGGGAGCAAAACATTTATTCGTGTTTGGGTTACACACATTAAGGGTTCCAGCGTCCACTCCGATAAGAAAATAAACACAATGGTCTGGTCCGTAGCCCGGGAAGGAGGAAGACAAGACCGCCTGCCTTATTTAAACAACCCTGTTTCCCCATGTGCCTTAGTTGTGTTAATATCCAGAACGCTCTTTGATGTTTACATCTTTCTGGCTCAGTTGTGTCCAGAATTTTCATTCACTGTAATGGATGATGTAAAAACTAGAGGCAACTGTTTGTGGTGTCTCATCCTGTTATTTCGCAGATTTCATACTGATGTTTGTGGTCTTTAATGGGCTGAAAACCAATAAAAATGGGTCTGAAATATTCAGTGCATATCCCACATGAAAAGGAACAATCCCATTTTTGAATACAGGGGCTTCTTGTTAGATTTTATGCTCATTTTCCTCACAAAACTAGTTCTTAAATGCTGGGCGTTAAGTGTCAGGTGATAAAAGTGCTGAGAGACAGCCTAAAGATCTCAGTGTTTTCTTTACCTCCCACCCCTGCTCATCGGTGGGGAGCCTCATAAACTGTGAGGTGCGAAGAGTTTGAGGGCTTATCAGGAGCTGCAGATAAGAGCCGTAATTAACTTGGCTCGTCGTCATCGGTCACATGTGATCGTACGCATCTGTGCTCCATAAATCAGATCCCTGAAGACTTTGGCATGTTTAGATAAAGGTTGGGGTAAAGCAAAGCTTTTCTTTGGACTGAATTTTAGACCATTTTCTGTACAGTAACTAGAGCTTTGAGGCTAAATAAGCTTAAAATCCCTCTTTTTAAACTTTTATGCAGCAGCTTGTTTAAATAGGGACCAAAGATTTTTTTTAGAATTAATGTCTAAAATAGTTTTTGAATCTTAAATCACCCTACGGGAAGAGGTGCCAGGGATGCATTTTGATCCACTAACTATCCTACTTTATTAAGAATGATACAAAACGTGTTAGCTCTAACCCTTTGGCTGGATCGGCTCCAGCTCCCCCCTGACTGTCATCCAGAACCCCCTGAGTCCAAGCCCATCTCACATACACCTCTCATGCACCTGCACCCCTCCCTCCGTCACCACTTATTTATCTTGCCATTCCTCCTTCAAACTGCCTCCCCCCACCCTGATGTCCGTCCTCCTACTTCCCTAACTTGTGTCCTTGATTTATTGGAGGCGGTGCGTAGTTCACACACATTCCAGTTATGACACACACACACACACACACACCCCTCCCGCCTCCCCCTCCTGTCCTGCCACTGGGCTCTCATATCTGAGCACGGTGGGTAGTTTATCTTCATGATCCTCACACAGAGAAAGGACAAGGGTGAGCAAGAGGGATGAGACAATAAGAGGAGTGTTGATTTTGTTGCACAGGCCACACTTTGGTCTTCTCAAGGAGTCCTCAGTGTGCGTGTGCGTGTGCGTGTGTGTGTGTGTGTGTGTAGGTTGGCTCTTCTCTGTTTCATGTGTCAGAATTTCCAGGCCAGACAACTCCTACATAAAAGCGCCCCAGAAGTCTGAAGCAGAGCTGCCGGTTCTCATAGCCACTGATCCAGGATCAGAACACACACGTATATGAAAAACAACCTCTGCCGCACATTAACGGGCTCGTTACTCACTCGTATTCACTCCCGCACACCCACCGCGTTCACCAACCCACGATCCCCGAACCCCCACCCTCGCACGCTCTCACTGGCCAGGCTTAATTAGTTACATGGTCAGTGCTGCGGTCTGTTGCAGCGCCCCAAAAGGCCGCAGGTCATAAAAGCTTAAGCGTTCCACCAGTCGTGCAACCGTGGCTATATATCCTCCAACGCGGTGCTGCCCGGGCCGAGTCGCACGCACCAAAGCTCGTCCCTCACAGACCCACTGACATCCATGAAATCCCTTTATGGTGTTTTCAAAGGCATTTTTGGGGGATTTTTTTTCGTCCCTTCTGCTTTGCATCTCTGTTTTTATGCTCCCTCAGGTAGATAAACAGCCCACGCTCAGCTCGCACGGACAGATTCAGGCGGTAAACTTTTTCCCAAGGGGTCAGTGTCCACGCACACACACACACACACTCACACACACACACACACTGATGCATCAGCACATGCACACACCGTTAACCCTGAAAGTCAACATTACTTCTTGCTTAGTGACTCGGATTCCCATAGTTAAGTTTGTTTCCTTGGCACCCGCCACCCCCAGTAACCTAGGAGATGACAGATGTGTGTTTACTGTTACCCAATTTCACCAGAGGGAACTGAGCTTGTGTGTTTTTCCTCATGGTAAAAACCCATTTTGACACCTCTGGGAGTCATCCATTAGCAAGCTAATGAAACTATTAATTACGCAACATCAGTTGTCGCTGCGATTCTGTCCCATGTTTCCTCCCACCTGAGGTCCTCTGTGGGGTTAGAGGTGGCCGTGAAGGCAGATACTTAGATTACATTTTTAAAAGTTATTTTAGAAGTATTTAAGTCAATCAGAAAAATATTACATTGAGACATAAAACGGGCCGAACATAGAGCCTTGAGGGACACCACATTAACCTGGGGTTTGTATTTTCCCATGTTTGTGTTACACTGTGTGTTAAACTCAGCTGTGTTTGGTGAGTGTGAATGCCTGCACTCCTCCCTTGCTGGTTTTTCTTCTGAAATTAAAAGGTTTTAGACTAATCAGCAGTTATTGGGAGGCTCTTAGACGTCTAGACAGTGTTCAGATCCAACTGTAACTCCTCCACTCACGTCACCATAGAGATGAGGCAGGGACACAAGCCCCAAGACAGGGTTTTATCACATTTGTGCTGGTTTCATGAAACATGAAGCTAAGGCAAATTAGCACAGGCCTGAAGGTGAAAATAACTATTTGTCTAATGTGCAGAAGAGGTTTTATGAGTATCTGCTAGCTCTGAGATATAAATTTACTGAAAGGAGGGGAGTAATGAGGAGGGGTAAGAAGAGCACAGACCCTCAGCTTCAAACTCCCAAAAAACAAGTCAGCCCAAAACAGAAAGAGAAAAAAGAGGGTGTGGGACTGTTATTCCGAGGAAAAAGTGTCTCGTGTTTAGTCACGAAGTTTTGGAGGACAAACCCAGGATACAAGTAAATGTTTTACTGGCATATTTTTCTCGTGAACGTGCAGAGCTGCAGGTCCAGGACAGAAGAACCTGGGCGGCAAAAACACACAAATTCAAGAAGAAAAGAAGGGCCTGCGTATAACAAACACGCCTCACATTCTAAGCGGAAACACTGTTAAAAATTAGCCATTAAATGGGGTCTTCATAAACTGAGATTTACCAACAACGATCTGCTAAAAACGCACGTGCTGACTTAACTTTAACTTATGTTAAACATTCCAGAGGAGCTAACGTGTCACCCCAAACTTCTGAGGACGTGACCAAGGTGATGCTACCAAAACCGTTTTTGCTTCTTGTTGTAAAACACAGTTTGCAGCGTGTGAATAAAAAGGAATCGACTCACAAAAGGCAGGGGGAATGCTTGGATGTGGGAGACAAGCCTGTGGAGGGCGTCTCTGACATCTGTGTCATCGTCACGGGCGGCTTTTCTGAGTGTGCGCGCGGTCGAGAATATGACTGTTAAAACAAGTGAAACACGACACCCTGAAAACACACAGTGAAAAGCCTTAAAACAATAAACAGCAGTCAGAGGGGCTGGGGGCTGAGCTGAGGAAAGGTGCTGACATGGATCGGTACATGTGGGTGTTTTAGTCTAATCCGGAATGGAGGAGCTGGGGAGGCGTGGGATTAGATCTGGAAAGGCTGGTGGAGATGCAGCGGGGTCCCGTTCCAACTTCCACATGCACGGACACACGTTTCACCGCCACCCAGACGCGTAAACACCCGCCGTGACTCAACGCCGGGGCGGCCAATGGGAGGCCGGGAAGCAGGAGCCGGTGGGATGAGCGAGCCAATGAGTCGGCGTCTGGGTGTGGAGAGTCGGACTGACAGAGGTCAAGAGTTAAACTCATCCCCTGCGCTGCCCCTCGTCTCCTCCCACCCTCTCCAACGTTCAGATACTTTACACACGCACAAGAGAGTTTTTATATTCAGCCAACATGCAGCTACGCGTCAGGCCGTCTGCGCTGAGAGGAAGTACAATCTGCCGCCGTCTCCGCTAATCTGTGCAACAGGGAGGATCTCGGGAACACTGAGGAGGAGACGAGTGAGAGGGAGACGCCGAGAGAGGAGCAGAACAAGCAAGACGTGTCCAGTTTCAGATTTACAGTGGTGGTGGGAGAGATTTGGCTGTGTTCTTATAGCACACTGAGGACTGGGCAGGAGGAGGAGTGAGGCAGATTTACATGGTGAGAACAGGTCTGAACTGGAGCAGAGCTCTCCTGGATTTTAAGGGAACTACTGGAGGACGACTGGAGGAGCCGTTGTAAAAGATAGGGCCAGAATTTAGAAAGAATTTACAGTCAGTAATTCAGATTACAACCCCCAGTCTGCGCTTCTGCACACGCAGCAGAAATTACACCAATGCCACTTAAAGGGAGGCGAAAAAAGCGACATAAATTCAGTATAAAGTCAACAGAAGCTGCAGAAAAACAAAACCCCACATAAAGCCCACCGGCACCGGCGGCTGCTGATGATTGCATGTAGCTAAACATCAAGCTTCCTGGAAGTGATGATGCTAAAAATGCTGATTCTGGCAAAATCTAAGATACCGAGGAAGCAGATTTTTAAATGCTTGACGTGAAAAGACAGATTCTTAAAGAAGGTGCGATCAGTCAAACATCCACTGTTGACAGCACAAACGATATTTTATTTCTGTGTAATAACAACAAAGGAGAGCAGGAAATGCCCCCCCCCCCCCCGTGTGTGTGTGTGTGTGTGCGTGTGTGCGTGTGTGTGTGTTTATGCCTCTTTTGGGGTTTTACTTCTTATTTAAGACCAATATTTACCCAGCAGCCCCAGGGTGAGATTACCTCATTTTCTCCCACCCAGCTGTGCTTTCTCAACGTTTCCATGACAACTGCCGGGACGACCCATCGTGTTTCTCCGTCTGCCCACGAAACAGAGAGCAGGAAAGAGAAGAAAAGCAGGAGATCAAGAAGATATGAGTCAGGTTTGAGGAGCAAAGTGCCTGAAATCACTTTAGGGGAATAAAAGCGATTGAATTACTGCTGCTGCTGTCTTAATAGTGGAAACGTATTAAAAGTTTTGAGTTTTATCGAGTCACACTATGAAAAGTCAACATCTTGGAGTGGAGTAATGTTTATCCTCACCAATACTTAGCTTTTACAACCAATTCTTCTCTTAATCTTAGATAAAAACGATGCAAATGCGTGATGATGCTCTTACTCACGTTGCTAACTGTTGCATTATCACAGCATTATCACAGCATTTTTACTTAAACATTTTTGATGCAGCAAAGGCTCCTCAGAACCCTCAAAGATATCATATGCATCCTCACAGGTCACTGCCTTTAAAAACAAATCAGAATCCACAAAACTATTAATAAAATCATTTTGTTTTGATGAATATGCCTGTGGAATAAATAGCCACCAGTGGGTTTTAAAAGCACCGTATTAAGCTGAGCTCAGCATGTTCCAGACTGCTCCCCCTAACCACAATAGTTGAGTTGCCCTTGAGTCGGTTATTTAATCCTCAAACACCAAAAGTCTGGAGAACGTTGTGTACTTTCTCGCTCACACTTAAAGCAAATGAGCAAATGCTAATGAAAAATGTGAATTCGGTAAATGACACGTCAAGCCGCCCTAACCACCATGAAAATATCTAATAACTAAATTGCGCCACCTTGCATCAGTCAGCATTGGCGCGAAGTCAGCAGCTCCCTCGGTGAGTGTCTGAACTGCTCTGCCATGGGAACGGACAGTTATTTGCTTTAATTTGCAACAGAAAAGCCGATGGTGTATAGTGACAGTTAGGGAATGTTCTATTTGGTCTTCTCCCGGCCTGTTTAAGTGATAAAAGTGTCATTATGTAGCCTCTGAAGCGCAGGAGAGAGTGCAAACAGCACCGAATGACCCTCTGTCAAGAGCCTCCGTTCTTCAGAAGCTCATTAAGGGCCCGCAGGAGGACAGCGCATCACCTCCAGCTTACCTTTCTCTTTTTAAAGCGCCACTTCGCGGATTCCACCCATTCGGCGGCTGACTAACGTAAGAAATGGACTCTGTTCGGAGATAACAGGAGACTTTAGAAGGGCCACGCTGCGAGGAGGCATAGGCGACTTATTAAAACAGCAGGAAAGGCCCTTGGACTTGAGCCAATAGGATATAACGCTGATCCGACCGGATTTGCTAAAGTTTGGGATCACTTGTTGAGATGCTCCTCCGCCCCGGTCCCGTTGTGTGGTAAATGGTTTCATTCGGTTCGGGACCGTCTGTGTCTGGCGCGGTTAGATAATTGTTGCGTTCTTAGAGACCCCGTCACTGAGTGTCGAGATGCAAGGCCACTTTGGAGATGCCACCGTCACAAATTCGGCCAGTGACCTGAACCCGATGGGACCAGATGGGCAGGTGGATCACGAGCGGCCCGGTAAGACCACCCAGATGCGCCTGAACGACCACCGCTGGAGCGGGGACGCGGACGGGGGCGGCGTGCGCGCCGCGCATTTGGTGATGGGTGCCCAGAGGTGCTACGGCGGCGTGTTCCACGGACATCCCGGTAAACCCAGACGGAGGAGGCTCATCACGGTTGTGCAGCGGCAGGCGGCCAACGTGCGGGAGAGGAAGCGGATGTTCAGCCTGAATGAGGCGTTCGATGAGCTGAGGAGGAAAGTCCCCACCTTCGCCTACGAGAAGAGACTGTCGCGCATCGACACGCTCCGGCTGGCCATCGTCTACATCTCCTTCATGACCGACCTGCTGAGGCAACACGGTCAAAGCAGCCCCGCGTGACTTTTATTGACTGAGGAATAGGGAAAAAAAAGGCACCGATCAAGGCGCTGCCGGTTGAACCGAGGTGGCCAAACCGCAAGAACCCCTGGATGTATCTTCAGCGTTCAAACTGTGAGACGGTTCAGTGTTGAAAACTTTGAACCAGACAGGCCTTAAATAAAACTTTTAAACCAGTTTCAGACGTCTCAAACCCAGTCTTCTCTCCGATTATCAGATTAGACACGTTAGACACGTTTTAAGTCGCCTTTAACCCGTTTAGATCACGTAATTATTCCGTCTTACAGCTATTAATCTAAATTCAAGTTCTATATATTCTATGTACGTTTTTAGGTAATCACAAAAGTAAGGAGGTTGTTCAGGTGTGTTGCTTCAGGACCTTGGACAGAGGTCTGCAGGCGCCAGACAGGTGAGGCCGAGAACTTGCAGGAGAACCCCCGAAGCCCTCCCTCCTGACCTTTATCAGCCCCGTCACGTGCAAACGAGGTTCCATCCGTCAATTGGCACAGACGCAATGCTCGTTATCTTTGGCACCGATGTGTGAAGTGAGCCGGGGGCGTAATTAAAGGGACGAGATCAGCTCTGGACCGCTAAACTGCGCCCTCAGAAAGAAACACGAAGGAAATCTTTGGGGTAGGGGACAGGCCCGGACCCCTCGGACCCTTGTGGCGGTTCGCTCAGGCACCCCGAGCTTTGTGCCATCCTCCCTCATCAATATTGGGGCGTCTTGGCGGATAATTTACACCATGACCACCTCCAAAAATGGCGAGATCCCATTCCAACCACATCTGCTGGAGTTGGATCTAAGGCTGCACACACACACACACACACACACACACACACACACACACACACACACACACACACATCCATCTTTATCACGTCCAGTGTTTACATTGCTCTCCAACAGAACGCCGCCTTTCAGCGACCCCGCTGTTAGGACGGACCCGCCCAGAAGGCTCCCTGGGACGGCCCGTCTTTTAAACCTGACCCGCTGTGTCCTCATCCCCGCGGGAGTCGGGCCCGCTTAATCGCGGGGCTCAACGCGGAGACGCTTAACGGGAAAATAAACACCGGGCTTCTGCTTACGAGCAGAAAACTCCCGCTGTGACAACCTCCTGTGTTTCAGTAGGAATGATATTTTTTCACCGCTGCACAGAGACAGACTTGATACAGAGAGACAGTAGACAAGAGACTTGGGGAGAAGTTCTCCGGTTTGTTTTGGGATGGGGGCAAAACACAAAAATGGCACAAATGCGCGCTGACACGACAGACCGACACGCATAGAGATTCTCGTTTTGGGTATATTATCAGCAAATTGAGATGTAGCCACGATCTACAGTGAAGGCGGGGCAGGTTAATGTCGAGTCTTGTGATTTAATAACGACGCGCCCCGAGTCCACCCCCCTCTCTCAAAGTGCTGTGTAGAGGAGCCTGCATGTCCCAAAAAAAACCCATTCCTGATATTAAAGTTGGAACTCTCCCTCTCCCGCAGTATTATGTTACACCCATTCTCGCCCAATCACAGCCCTCCCAAAAAATCCTCCAGCCTGCTCCCCGCTATAAGAGCCCCGGTCACCCCAGTTTGGCAGACACCTCTCTACTTCTGCGACTGTTTGTTGACGTACAGGAATTTCCGGTCTGGGGTGATAACAGGAGTCCAATATCGGGCAGAAACACATTGGAAGAGACAATGCGGGACGAGGACTGCTCCCCGATGGACAGTGCGGGAAACAGCGAGGAGGAGACCGAGCGTCAGCTGCCTCGCAGAGGTGCGAGGAAGCGGCGGCCGACGAGGAGGAGCTCGGGAGGGGAGGAGGAGGAGGGAGACACGGAGAGCCCGAGCCCCGGGACGAAGAAATGCAGGAAGAGCAGCGAGGGTGGAGGAGGCAGCGCTGGCAGCGGTGGCAGCGAAGGCAGCAGCAGCCCGGAGCTCTCCTTCGATGACCTGCAGACGCAGCGCGTCTTGGCCAACATACGCGAACGACAGCGGACGCAGTCCCTCAACGAAGCTTTTACGTCGTTACGTAAGATCATTCCCACCCTCCCGTCGGACAAGCTGAGCAAGATTCAGACGCTGAAGTTGGCGGCCCGGTACATCGACTTTCTGTGCCAGGTTCTGGAGAGCGATGAGCTGGACGGGCGAGGGACCAGCTGCAGCTACGTGGCGCACGAGCGACTCAGCTACGCGTTCTCAGTGTGGAGGATGGGGGGCGCCTGGTCCTTGTCCACCACGTCCCACTAGCTGCTGCTCTGGATGGTACGTTACGCTGCGCCAGGTGCCTTTTAGACACTAAAACGAGCCTTTTTGACACTAAAACGAGTGGTGCCAAAATGTGCCCACGCGTTTTTACGCACCGAAGTCAGATGCACAGTGGCCCATTTTCTGCCCTGATCAATTCAATCAGTTTGATTTGTTGTGAAATCAGCATTAGTTCTGTACATTTTATAAACAGAGGGAAATATTTCTAAAACAAGGAAGCTGTTTTCTAAAACCCTTTAATTTATGGATGTTTTTCCTTTCCTTTAGAGATATTTAAGAATTCACTCTCCATCCTTGACACGTCCTAGATCCTGGGTGCTTCAATCAACCTATTAAAATGTGCTGTATTTCTCCTTCTTGTGTTCACAGATGATTCAGAGAGGGGGACAGATGAAACAGGCCAGTCCTGGAGATATTCTGAAACAGGCCACACGCGGTGCAGCGTGCAGGGTCCCTGTGCTTCAGGCTTCAATGGAGAGCGGGCTTTTCTTATTCCCCTTTGCATGAACTGGAAATGTCTGCGAGGGAGCACTTAGGACAAGACGGGACGGATATGAAGCTGCAGACCACTGCGACGATGAATGTTGTGAAAATAAAATGATCTCCGAGGAGACGCTTTGTCTCTGAAATGTGAGAGAAGGCCGACAATTCATTCCACATTCCCTGTGACAACACAGCAAATGAAGTATTCTGTATTTATTTTTCTACACATGATATGAATTCCTCTCTCCCTCTCTGACGAAAGTTATTTATTTTCTGGGGAGCTCCTCAGAATGTCTAATGGGGCGGGAGGCTGCACATTTCGACTGTTGTAAATATTTGGCAATATCTTGAATTAAAAAAGAAAGAAGAACGAAAGCATACCTGCTAATTGTCTGGGTATTCATTAAGTGATTAGATAAACAGTATTAATCATTCTCTACTCTAAGGGTCACTTTTCAGAGGCTCAGCACTTTAGAACTTTATGATTGGCTCTTGATAAATTCCCATTTAATGAATCCAAAGCGGAGGAGCCAAAAAGTAAACATCTCATACTCGTGGCCGACTCTTTTTTAGAGCTCAGGGATCTGGGGAAGCTATAATTAGTTGGTGGTCTGTTGAAATGGGGTAAATGTGGGGAGGGGCAGGAGACATGTACCATATTCCCAGATGTCCCCCGAAGATCCACGGGTCAGCACGGAAATGATCTCATTACCTTTAACTGTCTTGGACCAGAGCCCCTCCCCTTCCCTTAAATGTCCCATAAATATTTAAATGACACAATGTCAGAGTAAGAATGCTGAAAAGACCCTCGTGGGATGTCCCATCGGTGGAACTTATCCCACATGAAAGCTCCTGACGTCAACACAAACGCCTCGAGGTGTTGTTGCACGTCTCTCCGTGGGTTTGTCGAGGGATGATTATGGGAATATTCCCGTGTTTTCACACCGTGCGTTGCGTGCGGAAGGTAAAACCATCAACTCTGACCCGGGGCCCTCTCCAACCACTGGGGGGAATCAATTCCCACCCTCAGATCACCGTGGCCATGTTATCTTAAATGTGAGGCTGTTGCTCTGACACGGAGGAATGTCACCTCTGAGGCTTTCATACACACACGCACACAAACACACACACTCTCTCTCTCACACACACACAGGTTATACATACATTTTTCACGCCTTCCAAGAGGAAAACACATTCCACAAAGAGAAAAGACAGACAGACAGAGATCCCCTACCATCACTTTGATGCTTTGAAGCAGCGACTCCTGTTATCAGTGTGACGGCATCTGGTTCTCTGGATTTAAGTGTGTTCTGATCGAGTCTTTGATGGCTGACACCCACTTTCTCCCACGCATTATATCTTCTCACTTTGCAGCCCTTAACTGATAGAAAATTCAAAGCCCTCCTGCCCTCCTTGTGTCTTTCAGGGCCGGTAAAAGAGCATTTATTTGGAGTTGTTATTTGGATGTTGAAGCGCTCCGGGAGAAGCCCGCCTGTGTTTATTTCCTTTTTGCTACTTTCAGCTTTCTGTCTCTCTTCCTTCATCCCTCTCTGAAGTTCCTTATAACAGGGTAACAAGAGCTGGTTTACATTAACCCAAAACCCCAGGAGAAGACAGGGGGTAGAGGAAGTTGGACACACACACACACACACACACACACACACACACACACACACACACACACACACACACACACACACACAGGGAGAGAAAGAGAGAGGGAGCAAACCAAATTTGCAGGTCTGGTTCCCATTAGAGCTAATCATCTGTGCTTCATGTCAACCTGAGGCAGTGTGTGCGTGTGTGTGTGTGTGTGTGTGTGTGTGTGTGTGTGGTTGTAGGTGTAAATGTATGTGTTTTCTGCTGCTTTTGATTAATGGGCTGCAAATGAAGACAGTCTTACCTGAGGACATTCTAAATAAGTGTTGCGCTGCATAATTCTGAAACCTTGATTCTCCACTGGGCGCTTGGAAAATTCTACTGAGAGCTGCGTGAACGTTGGGCACACACACACACACACACACACACACCCACACACACACACACACACACTGAAACAACAATATTTTGTTGACGTTTGCTAAACTTTGATTGTATATCTACTGACAGCAGGAAACTAAATGCATAATTTTGCCCATAATGTGACCATTTGCCAATTTTCTGCTGATTAATTGAATATGTCTGACTGATTAAAGCGATTTTGGCATTCTGAAGTTTAGGCATTACCTGTAATGTAACTGCAACCTTGTCACATAAAACAGAAACTGCTCAGTTGAAACTTTGCATTTAAGCTAATGGATGTGACGAGTCAAGACAGGGTAATGATTAGAAATAACCTTCACCTCCTATCATGCTGTATAGGAAGGTAACTGCAGGTCGTCCTGCCTTTTCCTGCTTAATTACAAAGTGATGGTGTGCAGGAGTCAGAGGTTGATGCTAATTATTAGTGCGCATCTGGAGAGCAAATGAAAGTCAGTGATTACTGGACGGCTGTTGCTTCTTTTTTCTGAAGTTCAGGCTTTATTTTAAAGAGGTGAGGACTTGAAACAGCACTTCTTAAACATTGAAATTGCAGCACACCTATAACACCAGTATTTGCTCCACTTTTGATCATGGTGCGCCTCATGGTCCAGCTCCCGGACCATTACTTTTCTGCATTTTCCGAATGTCTTTTTTGTCAAATATTTTATTTGACCTCATTAACTACACATTTGACTCACATTTGACTTTCCTTCTGTGGAGCTCTGAAGAAATCATTAGATCCTGACTCATTTTAGCTTCTCGAAGACCAACTTGGGCAACTTAAGAAGGCAATAGAAATATTTTTTTTCTCTAAATCTACGGGGCATCTCCACTCGTTCCTCCCGTCATCTCTTTGCGGCGTTTGGCCGCATCTTCTGGCTCAAAACGCTGCGGTGCTTAAATCCAAATAAAGCAGGGAGCATTTGGCAGCTTGGCAAGTCAGTTGAAAGAGAATCTTAAGTCTACACAGACGGGGGCTTTGTTACAGCAGGAAGGAGAAGGGTGACAGAGCGACAGGGAGGAAGTCCGGGCAAAAACTGGCCAAGTGATATAAGGACTGATATGAGGACTCCTACACATGCACGTTCCCTGAGGATGGTGCCAACGACACCCGTCACTCCCAAACCCAACCTTTGACCTGTCGGTGCTGACCTTGTCCCCAGATGACGGCGACCCCCAGCTGGACCACGAGCCACCGCATCGATCACCACAAAGTGCCCAGTCAGGTCAGTAATATCCTGGAGATGAATGGGCGGGGGAGTGGAGATAGAGTCCGAGCTGTGGAGGAGAGGGAGGACAGAGCAAAGAGCTGATTGGAAGGGTGAGTTTGAGAAAGAGCAGGATGATAAACAAACGAGAAACGGAGGAAGAAAACGGGGGCGGGAAGAAGGAAGCAACCTTATATGAGCCGCTCCTGCCCTGGGGCTGTTTATCTTGCAGATTGAGTTAAGCGCAAGTTGCTTATAACTCTCCACATACCAGACAGTATCACAGTGACCACCGCTCAACGTACATAAACATACGCACTTTATGAAAGAGCAGCATCGGCTCATTTAAGCACATAGGGTCTTTCTCCTAACTTAATTTACTTCAAACTTATACAAAGTGCCTTTATTGGATTGTAGCTGTTTGAATGTCAAATTCTACATTAAAAATAAGCGACCTTGGGGACTTAGACTGGTATGAGACATAGATCGGGCACTGATAAGGTCACACAGTTGTAACAAAAAGTAGCATTTTGCACCCAACAAAGGTCCATTCACAGCAAAGATGCAGGTTTGGCTTTCAATCATTATGATGCTCAAACACACACGGAACCGTGTAACTATCGTTGTGAGGCCATCTCATTGATATAACCTGAAACCAAAACTCCCCACCCTGAAATTCAATAATAAAGTTGTGACCTGTGGCATGCAATCCCCAGGTAAGGGGACACCAATACAAACGAACTTCCTTGTATTTCTTACTTTGTGGGGACTTTCATAGGCATAATGCAGGACCCAGCGAACTCCAACCTCAACCCAAATCTAAGCTCAACCTTAAAACCGCCTCTTAACTCTCAAACAGTCGATCAAAGTTGTGAGGACCGGCCAAAATGTCCTCACTTCCCAAAAATGTCCTAACTTTGCTAGTAGAATAAGGATTTTGGTACTCACTATGTACAAACACACACACACACACACACACACACACACACACACACACACACACATACACATCATCCTTCTGGATTATGTAAAGTTTTTAAGTTTTACTATGTTGAATAACCAAAGTGCAGCCATAGTTTAGAGGGCCCCTGTTATGAGTATGAGCACACACACACACACACACACACACACACACACACACACACACACACACACACCCTGACACTAATGAGAGATGACTTGGCAGTAGGAGCGATTCCAGCCTCGGCGCTGGTCTAGAGGGACCTGTTCTGGGAGAGACGGAGAGGTTGAAATCAGCAGCCTTCACCACGGTGTTTATTGTAGGGTGGTCTCTCTCCTCAATCTCAATATTTTTTTTACTTTGAGGTGGTTGGGCTGTGTCTCTCCACCTCTCTCCTTCTACTAATTTCCATCCCCAAATCCCCCTGCTCTTCATCCCTCCTTTAATATGTCCTCTCTCTCATTTCCACCCCCTCATTTAACCCCCCCTCCCCCCTCCCTTTGTTTATCTCCACTTACAAATACAATAACACTCATCGTGCCTCACTATGTGCTGTGCACGCTGCTACACGCCAAAGTTCTCTGCAGCAGAGGAGATTGTCATTGGGCTAGAAAAATCTGATGGGGGGAACGCTGTCGAGACCAAGCCAAAGATGTCGGGACTGTAAGAAAACATCGTCTTGCTGATGTAGTGATAAACGCTAGCCAGGATTTTTTTTCCCCAACTGTGCTCGGAATTAGTGTGTCTGTTTTTTGACATTGCAAAATTCTGAGATTACAACATTTCATTTGCTTTCTCTCCCTCCCTCTCGCTTTTAAAAATGTGTTGCTTGAGTGATTTTATAAGCTTGGCATTTAGGGCCATATTAACCATTCTCACGGTGTTTTTGGTCCTTTTAAATGGGCATAAATGTCCCATAATTCCACAGTCCTGCAGCCTCACTGGCCCAAAAAGATCACCTATTATAAAAAGCATAGACAGGCTTTGCTGACACTCAAAGCACATTTAAATGCAACAAGAAAGACGAAGGGTGTGTGTGTGCGCGTGTGTGTGTGTAAGAGAGAGAGAGAGAAATGATGTGGTAGTTATAAATAGTTAGATCATCTGGAGTGAATTAGAGGTACAGTATTTAAGTGAACAGGTCCGCTACCTGCAACCACAGAAACCTTAGACCAGAGCCTAGCTCGAAACACACACACACACACACACACACACACACACACACACACACACACACACACAGTAAAGAAAAGAAAAATACATCAATGAAGGCAGCGAGGACATTAAGAAAAACGGAGGGAGTTTGGCTGTAAAACAAGCTGCGGCTTTAAGATAAACAAGGTCGTTGGAGGAAAAATGCTCCACATCGGCTCAATAATAAAGTGGGACAGGAGTCATAAAGTCTCAGCGAGGTAGTTAAGCTTAAAATGGGCCAGAAGGGCAGCTCACACCTGCATGGACAATCCTACAAGCTCATGCACAGAGATGCGGGGCGGAAAATGAAAATAAGGGAGAGTCATTACTCACAGGGGAACCCCCCCCCCCCCCCAAAAGTGCCATTCATTTATTTTACATTGGTCATTTAAAAGCTAGCACTAGCATCATGGTCATGAGTGTGTGATAACGTTGTTTCCACAAGCCAATTCATACGGTCGCTACACTAATACCAATGATCACTCATCAGTGTATTTCCTCAAAAAGTTTGGATTTATCCACGTTTTTCCAACTTTGCCACTAATCTAAAGGCCCCCAAGAGAATACGACGCAGGAAGTGGGCCCTCCCCCAGCACATTTACGCTCACGCACGGTGAAACCTGAGCCACAGGAAGTGGTCCTGCACAGCATCTTGTCTAGGCAGACAAATTATTCACCATTAAAAAAAAGCACCTTTCCTCCCCTCCTCTATATTTTCCCTCCCCAGCTCTACACCCTGCTTGTCTCCTCCTCGTCATTTATTGTTTTCCCTTCGGCTCCCCAGAGACGAACGGTCACGGAGACAGAAAGCTGGACTACCTGTGTTATCTCAGACTGAGCCGCATTCAGACCCTAAACGAGCTGCCGTTGTGGCTGCACAGGCCCCAAAATTCCGGGAAATATTCTCCTGTGGTGTTCCCTCAAGGCCTGCGGTATTCCTGCCCACAGTATCCCCACAACGCTTTTGTGGAATTTCCTAAACGGATGAAAAGCAGGTTTATTTGAACTGTTTTGAAAAGCACAACACAGATCTTCCTTATCACTGCACGACTGCTTCACATTACTGTATGAATCCAAAGGTCAAGAGGTTGAGAAAGAGACTAAAACACTTGTGCGGATTAAGGAAATACAAAATAGGCACCCAAAACTCGAAAGCAATGCAATATTAGCTAATAAACGTCTCTGATGCACAAGTACAAATGGACTGAAGTGGTTTAACGGTCAATATCTGTTATGCATGACTGTAGGATGCATCACAGCTTAACACAGGCCACAGGTGACTCCCAGCAGGTGATTCTAGTTCCCTAAAAACCTCAGCAGGACGGATGTTGCTCAGCAGAAGAATACAGTGCTTAAATGTTGAAGAGTCTTAGCGGGTTTGACTGTAAGTAAGTCTGAGAATGAAAGTCATTTTCCTTCCCATCAGCTCTAAAAGGCCCGGCTTCCTGCGCCTCTGCGGAGGAGTCGGCGGCCCGCGATCCTGCCTGGCGGCGTCGGGCTAATCTTACATAGCGAGATATACGCTCCCCACAGGGGCAGTAAAAAAATCCGAGGCATATCGTGCCCGCGTGACGCCGCTCAGCACCCGACCACGTGCGTCCGTCCTCCTCCAGCAGGACCGTGTCCATCACCAGCAGGTCGGGTCAGATCGGGTTGTGTTAAACGCAGCGTCCGTTTACCCTCGGGCGAGTTGGCAAAAGGACAACCGGGGACACAGAGACGCGCATTCATACCTACGCACACGTGCACATACGTATAAATGGGTTGATTCTGGAGTAAACATCTTACTCCTATAATACCACAGTGCCCTGGGCTGCTTGGCCCACCAGCTTGGCCTGCTGACCCCGGTGACCAGGGTGATTAGATATTAGGAGCCCTCATCTGCAAACATTTAGCCAGCGTCACCCCAGTCTTCCCCCTGTCACCGTGCCAACAGCGCGGCCGCGCACCCAAAGATGCGACCAAGCATCCGTGGCGACGCTTCATTATCTCAGACATGCTGATCAATCGTCACGTTGCTTCTGTTGACAGGGAGGAAAACACCAACGTGGAGCTATTTCCACGCGCTTGATTGAATTATGACACAAACGTTGACCCACCACGTCAGCAGTGACTGATTGATATGTCCTTAAAGTGTATCCTGCTACTGCTGCGCCACATAAAAACATTATTTTACATATATAAATATATATCTGCCTTTTGTTAGATGTCTTATTTTAAGGGCGCTCGTTCATGATTGTTCTTTCCAGCTTGAAGAATTTCTCAAGGCGTCCAAAAATAAAGGCCATAAAATTATTATGTTGTTGCATTTCAAAACAATATTAAACCGAAGCATCTACTAACGTGCATTTTCCTCATCAGGAAATTACTGTGCGGCGTTGCATTCCACCTTTTGACCTCTGAACTATGACACAAAGGTCGTCCTCCTCCAGGCCAGTTCTTGGTGTCTCGGGTCAAAAGAGTTTGGATAAATCAGCAAATCCTTTACCAAAATGGAGATGGGTTGACAATTTATTTCAGTTGAAGCAAATCCAAGAAACCAACCAAGGAACAGAAACACTAGAAGTGGTGTTTTAATTATCAATTATATAACCGTGGCTAATATGTGTATTTGTGGGGGGAAAAACAACAACATAACACAAAGTCCTCACTGTTGCCATTTAGGATCAACTTAAATTTCAGCGTTTTTCCAAGTTCTTTCCTTCTAAGATCTTGTAAATAACGATGTGGATTAATTTGTTTTTCTCAATAAAAATAATATTCTGAGGAAAATCAAACCGCAGCTTTCTGGAGCTCCAGACTCATCGCTTCTAAACCACATCGATGGTGTCTACTTTTTATACACTGTCGCCATCATTTTTTCATCAATAGGCTACACATTGGTCTTAAAATTGCAGGTATTGTGTGCCTTTGGATGTATAACAACAACAATAATAATAATAATTACTGTAATTAAAACTGTCGTCAACAATAACCAATAGGAGTTTGTGGTGAGTCGCTACTGACATCTAGTGGTAAAGAAATTAAACTGCAGCTTAAGACAACCAAAACGGAGGCTCCAAACACACACACACACACACACACACACACACACACACACACACACACGTATGGATGCATTTATTTATTAGCTGGAATTATTTTAATGTCATAACTTGCGAAACAGGTTCACTAACTCTATGTTTAACTTAAAAAAAGGCATTTAAACTTCAAACAAGCCCAGATTCTTTCAAATAAATACAAAACAACATACTGAATGGTTGCTCAGAAGGGCTGTGTAACCTGTTACCGACAGAAAGTAAAAAGATGTCAATATATGCGTAAAGGTACAGAAAACTAACAAGGGTTCTTCTGTGGTTAGTAGCTCCACACTTATAGGTCCCAGGAACTCACTCAGCGTTCCACCGGGTGTCCTAAACCAGACAAACACGGCTAATAATCTTAGCCAGAGGTAATAATCATAATAATCTAACTAATTAATAATCTTAATAATCTAACTTCCAACAAACACAAAGCTCGCTGTCGGTTAATGTCTCAATGGTGCCATGAATCATGCTGTTGTTCTAAGTTTGACTATCACCCATGTGAACCGACCGGTTTTTCCTCGTACAAAGGGCTCACCATTGTTCAGAGAGAGCACCACGATAGAATAATAGATTATAATGTGAGTATGAGCTGTTTAAATAAATCTAAACTGGACACTGCAGTTTCCCCCCTAATGAACGTAGAATTTGATTCAATGTCAACTCATCAAATATTTTGGAAAGCCCTGTCCCGTGTTATCGGATTATGTTTATATATGTTTTTCATCCAAGTTGCTCGATTGCAGTGAATATGGAAACATTTAAAAAAAAAAAATACACTACGTATAGGTATGAATTAAATATATATAATATACGCGGCTATATTTTTAAAAGTGCTCGGATCAACACGGGCCAAGGCAATGGAAATGCACACGGCTTTAAAGGCGTGTAGTGGGACAGTTTCTTAAAAAATAAAGCCTAAATAAAGCCAAAATAAAGGAAGAATTGTCCGAACACACGCGTCCATCACGATCTCGGCCTCACCCGTCAATCAGTCACGGGGCGGTGACGTCACCCGGCGCCAGCCAATCAGAGCGCGCCGCCCCTCAGCAGCCCAGACGGGGCTCAATCCTCGCTAATATGGCGACTCACCGAGCCGAGCACGGAGATTGGAAACACGACCGCTTTTAACCGCCGCAGTTACCCCCTCCTGGCATGTTTAAATATGTCGGTGTTAAGCGGAGCCACTGCATGCACAGCCTTTTAGACGATGTTTGCAGAGGTGAGTCGGCGTCGTAGCGCCGCGTTTGTGTGTTTCCCGGTGATAGCGGCTAGTTAGCTTGTAGCGGCTAGCGCCCCAGCGCTGCTCCCGCAGGTAAACACTCTGACAGGGACGAGGACGCCACAGAGCCGCCGTGATTCATGGAAAAGCCCGTGCGTCGTTGGTGGCAGCCAGCCCGGAATCACGCTCCGGTAAATGGCTGTGTGCGGGGACGTGTACGCATTTACGCGATGCAAGACGTGGCTGGACACAGCAAAGGGTGTATGCGCCGATCTAATGTGGCGAAACGACAGCGACAAACCACAGTTTTAAAGCCCTTATAGATCCAGGTGATATGGGCGTTAGCTTCGTGAAGGTGTGGAGAGGCTACATTTTAATGTTATGGACGAATATGTGTTGCTGGTAACTTGAACAGGGAGAAAATGCGTCCCAATTTATAGTCACTGGTATAGAAATGTGTGAGAGAGATGCATAACGATTTGTCCCAGTTCTCCCATGATGCAGGCGTCTATGTGCATGCTAGTTAGGCAACTTTCTGCAGCTCCATTAATCATGACATGAGCAGACAGGCCAGCTTCCGACGCTGACCCCTCGGCTGCAGATGATCCTGCCCCACATGCAGAGGTTAAACTGCGGCTTGGAATCGCTTTGCAATCTATTCTGTTCTCTTGTGGTTGTTAACGCGTAATTACATTGTACTGGCATTGCTTCTGTGTGGGTTGTTTCGCCAATCAGCCGTTTGATTAGTGTTGATGTACCATCAGAGATGATGACCTAATCAAGTCTGGTTTTATTTAGACAGGGACATTTGTTCTGTGCGATTAAGATTAAATCCTTGGAGCAAATCACTTGTGTCGACCTGATGGACTCCATGAACACACCTTTGTAACCTGAGCTCTGTTGGGGGGGGTGGTGGTGTTGTTGAAGGCATAGTGTTCTTCCTTAGATGACTTGGTGCTCTTCATCAGGACTGAAATCCTATTAAGGTGTCTTAATCAAAGCTTGGTGGACATTAAGCTCGCCATACTCATCCAGTACCTTTTCAATCCGCTTCATCCCCGTCCAAAACAAACAAAGGTTGCAAACGCGTTTGGAGACGGGGACTCTGTCGGCCAGAAATGTGTGTTAGCTTCAAATGATGTAGAAATATTTTATAGTCATGCCAAGTGTGAAATTCTAATACTGTGGTATTTACATTAAATCAGCAACTGCTAGTGGTGTTGCAGATGTGCTGATGAGCCGGAGGGCGTGTGGTTTATTGGATCCCCTCACACCTGAAGTCGCCCATATGACGGTGTTGTCCGTGGTGTTCTACAGGCTCCACGAGTCAAATATTGCTTTTAGCCCTGCAGCAGTAGCAGGTGCCATTTAGCCTCCAAGGCGAGTACTTCCGAGCAACGTGAGGTGTGCTTGTTTCCATTCTATTGAGTCAGAATGTATCACAATAATCAGCCGCTGAGTATTCATAATCGCTGCGTCAGCATTAAATTATCTGTTTTGTTGCACGCCTGACAGGCCTTGAACACTAGTGGGATTCCTGAGTCATTAGCGGTGCTGTTTTACCGTTTTAGAGCTGATAATATAAACTACCCTGACATTATATCAGCAGTTTTCCATTTAATATATAACATAATGTTAAACGGGTTAAAGATGCTGGTCAGTGGGCGACTGCAGCGCATGGTTTAACTTAGCAGGCAGCTAGTTTTGGCCACTTTTCTGCAGCAGCAGCGCTAATTGTTTTGATTATTTGTGGCTTTTCTCCATTTATCTGACACTAATTCAGACTCAGTATTAATATTTAATCAGACTTATGAATCAGAAGATCTATCTCCTCATCTCTAATCAGTTTTTATCAGCGTCTAGTTTGCACATTTAAATACAGCTCTTTTTCCTGTGGTGGTCCTGCTGGATTAGATCAGTATCATCAGTTACTTTCACTTCCTCCCAGCCTTTAAGCAGGATTCTCCCACAGTAGCGCTTTAACAGGCTGAGTGAACTTATAGCCTGATATAGCTGGACTGATCAGGGATGCAGCTAAGCACTTGTGCACGGGGAACAAAAATAACTGCCCGCCCTTAAGCAGCTCTCCTCGCATTTGTCTGGCTGTCTTTTGTCGATGTGCAGTTCATGTTCAGGTGGTGCCAGAAACTTCAGTTTCAGTTCTGTCCAACTGAACGTCGGTAGCCGTGTGTCTGAATGTGTTTCCCCTACTTCGTCTTCAGAGTTTGTGCACTTGAAGTTGCTGCTTGTAGGTCTAGTGTTTGGAAGAAGGCAGCAAAAGAGGGCAAGGTCAGGTGGAGCCACGCACAACGGTGAGTGCGGATTAACATAATGGAGTCATAGTTCACCTTCAGCAACATGTCAGCCAACAACAGCGTCCCTGTCAATTATGACGTGACCAGATTAACCAGTATAAACCAAAACCACGCCCACCAGCACACAGCTATATAGGTATCCTGCCAAGGTGATCGGTTAGAGCCCAAACACTTGTGTGTCCATGTGACTCTGTTGCCGAGATGTTGTTGAGACGTGGACCTTCCAGATAAGCTTTGGTGTTAATCACCAGGACAGATGGTTTGTGTTTTAAAACCCTGTGTAAGCTGTGATGACTCAAGAGCGTTCCCTGTGTTCTCTGTTTATCAGAGGACAGCGCTCGCGCTTCCCATCTGGAGCGCACTCGCACGTCACACATCTGCACGGCTGCATTCGGGAATGTCGCAGGGAGAACCGGATCCAGGGCTCGGACGGGAAGGTTTCACCGCCGTTTCCTCTCCTCTGAACACGTAATCGATGTTTTCATCTTTACTGGGGGACAAAAGATGATGAAAACAAGGCAAAAAAAAAAATCTTTTCCCCCCTCTGGACGACAGGGTGAAATGGTGGGAATGCATTGATACAGTTTAATAGAGGGGAGGAAACCGTGGTGATAGTCACGAGGCCGGCACGGCAGCTGCCACAGCACAACCTCTAGGTTATTTTGGGATGTCGTTTTAGACAAAACCAGTTAAAGTGTGATTCCTCCACGCAGGTGAACAGGTGTTTAAGACAGCGATGAGATGGTTTATCCCTGTTCCTGGCCAAGGCTGTTGCTTGTTTCCAGGCCAGGTTAAAATCTCTTTGAGATTTTGCTCCTTTAACACCGGTTCTCGGCAGCTCGGCTCCGGGGCACGACGCTCCCGTACATTCTGAGGTGAACTCCAGCCGCGCCACAGTTGCTCCGCCAGTCTGTCAGGTTCGCGGATCCACTGTGACTGTGACGAGCAGCGACGTCTCATCAGCGGAACTGCTTATCTAAGGAACCCTCGTGCAGATGCTTGGCAGCAGAGATCAGTACTGCTGATCGTCACCGTTCCTGTTGCCAAATCTGTCCGATTTCCATGACAGCTTTTCACGTCGTAGTTATGAAGCTGTTTTCCCCCATAACATCGTGCTGCGATCAGATTTTTCCACGTGATAGCCCAACACGGGAACCGATAATCCCGTTTGCACTTCCATACGCGCGTCTGGGTGGATTTTAGAGCTGGTGAATGTTGAGCTCGTCTCCCACGAGGCAGAAACCCGGCTCACCGTGGTGAGCCACATCTGCAGAGGGTTCGCGGCTGGTGTGAAGACCTGGAGCTGGGAGCCAAAGCTCGGTTTCCTGCAGTGACAATAACAGGAAAGACACAGAATGTGACAGATGAGAAGGCACACGCAGAGGCATGTGGCCACACAGGCTTTATCTGTTACGCACAAGACGGAAGATTAAACAATGACGGCGTTCTAGAGGAAGTCTGGCTTTGTTAGTGCACGTGACCATCGTGCCCGGACGTTGAACGTTTCTTAAAAACCTGTTTGAAGTGCACAAAGGAACTCGCGTGTCTGTGTTTGTGTTTCAGGCCAGTCTGTCCATCTGGGGATGGGGGGGTCTTGGAGTCGTGCTCTTCCTTGTCACCTTTGGACCCTTTGCCATTTTCTACCTGGCCTTTTATATCTTCTGCTTCATTGGAGGGTGAGCAGAAGTTCATCACAGCCGGGCGGGTCCGTGTGCAACTGTTGTCTCACTCTGTTCTGTCTCCCAAGGGGCTTTGCTGTCACTCTGCTCTATGGAAAGATCAATTCAGAGAAGCAACTGGAGCAGTGCGAGCAGTCTTACCTGCCCCCCACACAAATTGGTATACTGAAGGTAAAGACGGGCTCAGCAAAGCAGCTCGACCTTCCCCACAACAACAAACGAACCGAGCGCCTTTGCTGTGTAACTGCGTTCCGCTTCGCTCACCTTTGACGTTTTGTTTCAGACGTTGGATGAGATGAAGCTGGAGATGAAGCCTATAAAGATTGACAGGAGACTCACTGGCTCCAGTTTCATCGATGAACCACTCCAGCAGGTTGGTGTGTCTCCGTGCAGGACTGCTTTCGTCATAGCTGTCCGTCAAGATCGTTAAGGCGATACCAGTTGTAGCGTTCATTTCCTGTAAAAGTGAGCTTTATAATGCTTCTTCGTGGGTGTAAGACATACAAATGTTTCCTTCCTTATCACAGCATGGTGAAACCTTGTCTCTTCATGGATGAGAGCATTAGTGACCAAGCAGCTGCTAAAGTTACAGCTCGTTTTAGGAGGACACATGAATTATTTGCACGCCATCCTGTCAAGTCCAAGAGTAGCTGCGTCTGCTCCCGCACAGTCGCATCTAAACGGTTCCTTTGTGAAAACGATCATGACGAAGCATATTTATGCGTCTGGAAACAGAAGCCGAATAATTTTCTATGTGCTGAATCTCGTAAAACATGAAGTTTATCCCGCCAACGCTAAAACGCACCGCGCCGAAGCTTTTGCGGCTGAAGCAAGAGGAAAATACTGTTGAAATGCTGCTCGACGAGACCACAAACAAGAGGAAACCTGTAGCCTGTGGCCTGTGGTTACAACACAGTGGAACTGTTGATTTCGGCCTGTTGACGCTCATAAAATCTGTCAAAGTTTAGTGCCGCCGCAGCAGTTTGTGACGGTCAGGTGACTGTGGTTGCTCAGCTGCTGTGCTCCCGCTCTCTCTTCCTCACTGGGAAATGCTCGCTAATCATTTCCGCCGGCTGTGGACCTTGAGACTCTGCGCAACGTGACATCATGTAAACCTGTATCACCAAATCTCTCACGGCAAATCCTCTATCTGCGCAGCTCTTCCATCAGATCCCGATGCATCGTTAACATCAAAGCCCTCAAAGACATTCTTTGTTTCCTTGTCTGCAGGTGATCCAGTTTGCTCTGAGAGACTACATACAGTACTGGTACTACACTCTCAGTGAGGATGAATCTTTTTTACTGGAGATCAGACAGACGCTGCAGAATGCCCTCGTCCAGTTCTGCACGAGGTACCACACGCGTGCACGCGTTTATGCTCCGCGCTGAATTCGTTTTTCATTTTGTTGTGCAATTTATCGGGCAAAAGGTCAAAAGAGGTGGACTGGCAGCCTTACTTCACCACTCGCCTGGTTGACGACTTTGCCACTCATTTACGGGTGTTCAGAAAAGCCCAAGATCGCCTTGCAGACCGAGAGGACAAGCAAAGTAAGCCAAGGGTGACCTCTGACCTTCGCTAACCGACAGAATGATAGATGATTAGGAGTATCTGACGAGCATCTGACCAATTTTGGTTGCTGTCGGTAAGAGATGTGACGTTTTCTGAGCAGGGGACATCACAGAGGAGCTGGTGGACTCGTTCTTCGAGGCCGAGGTGGAAATGGAGAGGAAGATTTGCCGCGACGTGGTGTGCATTTCACGTAAGGATGAGGAAGGTAAGCACACGTCTGCCATGTGTCGGCTGTGCTCTTCACACTGTCATGAAAGCCCTCTGTCACAACTGTGTTGCCCTCTGTCACAACTGTGATGGTAAAACGTGTGTTGGGTGTGTGTCAGGCTTTCTCCGTGACTTGTGCGAGCTGCTTCTGTATCTGTTACTACCTCCTGGAGATTTCCACAACAAGAACATGAGATACTTTCTGAGGGTGAGTGCAGGAAGCGTCGATTGTTGTCATCTTCAGGATGTTTAAGCAAAAATACCACATCTAAAACAACTGTTTTGATGCTTAAAATAAGGTTAAGAACTGTGGCCAGTGGGTTTAAAAAGCAATTAAGGCCAAATCATTAAGGTCTTAGCTACTTTTTAATGCGTATTAGGGTATTTCTGGGACTGTTATCTCCTGGTTGTCAAGTGTCTCTGCCTGGACAGTTTTCAGAGGATAAAAGCAGCTGCTGCAGGTTGATTTTCAGTAAATGTGACCAGGATGTCTGAAGATGCTCTGCGTTGTCCTTCAGGAGGTGCTGGCGTGTGGCGTGCTGCTTCCTCTCATCAATCAACTGAGCGACCCAGACTACATTAACCAGTTTGTCATCTGGATGGTGGGTGTTGGCGCCCGCGCTGCCAGTGAGACGTGAATAAACGTTGCAGTTTGACAATCGTCCTTTTATACAGATTCGCGACTCCAGCTGTAACTACGAAGCCTTCATGAACATCCTCAAACTGACAGACAAGCCTGCGGAGCTAGAAGCCGTCAAGGACAAAGTGGCGGAGGAGCTGCAGTATCTGCGCTCCTTGGACACAGCCGGAGACGGTGGGGACTTTGGCCGTCCTGTCCCGCGCCACAAGGCTCAAAGTGTAAACGTTAAACTTTGCTCTCCTCTCCTCCCGTGTTGTCTTTGTTTCTCTGTCCTTTAGACATCAATGTCATCAAGAACCAGATAAACAGTCTTCTGTTTGTGAAGAAGGTGTGTGAGACCAGGATCCAGAGACTGAAGTCTGGCAAGGTAAAAAACAAAAAAGGGCGGCGGTGCGGCGCTCGTGCTGCTGCATCCAGTCAGAAAGCTTTATCGGACTATAAAACCCCCCAGTATCAACCAGAATGTTTATCTTTTTTAACGACTGCATCAGGTTTTCTGCCCTTCAGACTGACTTTTGCCTGTCTTGTGTAGGAGGTGGACGCCTTAAAGCTGGCAGCAAGCTTTGGCAAGCTGTGCGTGATCCCGCTGGACCACATCCTCGTGCACAACATAGCGCTGCAGTTTTTCATGGGTAAATTCCCATAAGCATCGTGTACACGGACGCCAAACATCTCCGAAGACGACTGCTGGCTTTAATCCTTAACATTTGCCTTATGCTGTGTAATCCATGACTTCTTCGCTTCATCTAGAATTAGAATCTGAACCTCTGTTCGTTTGAACAGCCTCATGTGACTCCATTAGAGAATGATCACATGTTACAGGATTACCTTTGTGCCTGTTTGCATGAAAACTTTGGTGGAAACAGCAAAGTCAACAGACTTAGCAGCATATCTGGTTATACTGTCATTTATTGAGCTATTTCATGTTAAATGGTGTAAACTGGGAAGTGCAATTTCGGCTACAAGGTCACACGTATATGTCGAATTGCAGCTGCTGGAAAAGACCTGCGTTGACGAGCGTTTTGCTCCTTTTTGCAGACTTCATGCAGTCGGCGGGGGCCCAGGCAGAGCTGTTCTTCTGGCTCACTGTGGAAGGCTACAGGGTGACGGCACAGCAGCAGTTGGAGGCCATGCAGGTCTGGCAGAAAGATGGCAAGAAGCATCCCAGTGCCACCAAGGGGCTACTGAAGGCCGCTGCACTCGGTGTCTATGAACAATACCTCTCTGACAAGGTAGGAGACTTATCAACACCTCATTTCAGTTTCATCTGTCATAATTCAGTTGGTTTTATAAACAAAACTCGCCCGCCCTCTGGTGGCTGCATGACGGCACAACACAAATCTGTCTGTTCCTCTCCGTGATCGTCCAGGCGTCACCCAGAGTGCAGGTGGACCAGGAGTCAGTCATAAAACTAGGAGACAAACTACAGAAGGATGATCCCACTCCAGAGATATTTGATGAAATCCAGAGAAATGTAAGTTTCCTTCTGCCAGCGTTGTGACTCTCCGAAACAATGGAGTATCTGTCTTATTCCCTCCTGATGCCTTAACTCCTGCCTGCCTACACTTGTAACTGCAGGTGTATGACTTGATGCTACACGATGAACGCTACTACCCGTCCTTCAAGCAGAGTCCCCTCTACGTCCGCATGCTGGCGGAGTTGGACATGTTGAAAGAGCCCAGCTATCGGGGATCCGACGATGGCGAGGGAGAATCTTTCAACGGCTCCCCAACGGGAAGCATAAGCCTAGTGAGTCCCAGTCTGACTTTGTACTCTGCTTTCTGTGTAAAATCTCAGTAAGATTGAAGAGAACTGTAATGTAGAAGTGCAGGAGGCTGATGTAGAGTCGGGTCATTAAGAAGGTGCCCTGAATTTATCTGCTGTTTCAGTCTTTAGATGACCTGTCCAACTCCTGCCACGACGAATCTATGCACATACACGCCTTCATCTCAGACACAGGTATGCTCACGCAAATGTTCTGCTGTGGGTCCGAATACAGAGCTTTAGCTCTTGGACCTTGGTGTGGATGTGGTTGTGCCTGTATGTCGGGGTTGTCCCTCCCTTCATACATTTCCTTTCACCGTTTCACCTCCTCCATTCATGGTCTTTGTCAGCTTTACTGGTTTTCAGTTCTTCCTACTTTCTTCTACCATCTCTGGATGATTTTCTGCTCCGCATTCTTTATTTTGGTTGTTCTTCCTCCTTTTGCACTTTCAACATGCACATACTTTTCTGTTTTCCTCCCTGTTTTCTACCTTTTTTCCGATTTCATCTGACTCCCCGTTCGTACGTCCTTCATTCCCATCCGTTTTTGGGTGTAACGCTGGGGTGCCGGTAGCTGACGCTTGTCTCCCGGGATTCTGGGGTGCTGCAGGGGTGTGCAACGACCACGGCAAGACCTACGCGCTGTACGCCATCACCGTGTACAGACGCAACCAGGACGGCAGTGAAGAGTGCTGGAAGACCTATCGCCGGTACTCCGACTTCCACGACTTCCATATGAGGATCACTGAACAGGTACCAGCAGCTCCTCGCGCGTCGGCACGGCCTCCGTTTGCACCCCCGTAACTCCTGATCCGAACTGACCTTTTTAGTTCGAGAATCTGGCCTCCATCCTTAAGCTGCCAGGAAAAAAGACCTTCAACAACATGGACAGAGATTTCTTGGAGAAGAGAAAAAAAGACCTCAACGCGTACCTTCAGGTCGGTTCACGTGTGGCTTCATTTCCTCGTGTCTATTTGTGTGGCTGCACGTCGGGAACTTTTGTGTGTGTTCCAGTTGCTGCTAAACCCAGAGATGGTGAAAGCCTGCCCGACCCTGATTCCTTACGTCTACGACTTCTTGGAGAACAAGGCCTACAGCAAGGGCAAGGGAGAGTTTGCACGCAAGGTTCCTAAAGCGTTTGTTTATTTCCGTTGCCTTTAGAATCGCATCACGTGGCGCCTAAAACTAATTCCCGGTATTCTTCCTCTACACCTGCAGATAGACACTTTTGTAAATCCTCTCAGAAGCTCCATGAGGAACGTGTCCAACGCAGTGAAGGCCCTGCCGGACAGTCTGGCCGAGGGCATGAACAAGGTGTCTGACAACATGGGCCGGATGTCGGAGCGGCTGGGCCAGGACATCAAACAGTCCATACTTAAGGTAGCAGCATCACGCCCACGCTGCCGTAAACCCACGGTTCTCGTCTTTTCCGACCCGCTGTCGCACGTTTCCCCAGGTGCCTCCCCTCCTCCCCAAGTCCGACATCGACCCCGAGCACTGCCGCGTCTCTGCTCAGCTCGACGACAACGTGAGTGGTGGGCGTCCGGGTCAGGGCGGGGGCGCGTCGGGCTGATTTCACATGCTGCATCTCTCCGTGTGTGAACCGGTCGGCAGGTGGACGACAACATCCCGCTGAGGGTGATGCTGCTGCTGATGGACGAGGTCTTCGACCTCAAGGAGAAGAACCAGTGGCTGCGCCGGAACATCAAGAACCTTCTGCAGCAGCTCATCAGGGCCACATACGGAGACACCATCAACAGGCGAGGACACACTCTGGTTCTATATTATGACAGGCTCCCAATTTGCTGAGGTCATCAATAAATGTGCCAACGTCCATGAAATTCTGACCCTGTTTTCCTGTTTTTACAGGAAGATTGTGGATCACGTGGACTACCTGACGTCACCAGAACAAGTTGCAGAATATGTTAAGAAGTTCAGGTACCACCCCCCCCCTTCTTCTCTCTTTGTTCAGCAAGTAATTGGGATTAATGGGAAGAATTATGGTGAAGCTTGAGCGGCGCTCTGTCCTCTCCCAGGGACTCCTACTGGCCCAATGGCATTCTCGCGGAGACGCCGCCTCGTCGGGACAAAAACATCCGTATGAGGACACGAGTGGCTGCCAAGACCAGCCTCCTGGGCATAATGCCAGGTACGCACGTTATTCCCACACTTATTCTCCACCCCCGATGGGGACGAGCCGTGATTCCCGTCTTTTCCCTCCCACATTTCATCCTCGCCGCTGCGTTTCTCCGGGCGCCTCAGACGAGCTGAAGCACATCATCGGCGCGGACACCACCAGGAAGGGCATCCTGCGCGTCTTCGACATGTTCCAGCACCAGCCCATGAACCGCCGCCTGGTCTACGTTTTCCTGGAGGGCTTCCTGGAGACGATGTTTCCCCAGTACAAATTCCCCGAGCTGTTCGTCAAGCTGCACTCCCGCTCTCCTCGCGTCCACAGATACGGCCAGAGAATCAAATGCTCCTCGCTCAAGAGGTGACAGGAGAGGACGGAGGTGGCGGGACGCGAGCTGAAAAGACACGCACAGACTCCGGAGTTTGAGTGAGGGGGGGGGGGGGGTGTGTCCTTGGCGTGAATGCTGGGATGCGTGTTGGTGTGGATGTGCTGCCCCGCCGCTCCTCTCACGCTCCCGTTTCAGTGAAAACACTTTACATCAGACCAGCGTCTGAAGAACGAACAACACAAACTCTGCGCACATCTGGAAACTGATGATTTGCACCGAGACTGACAGTGGCAGTCTTTTATTAGTAGTTTAAGCAGTTTCCATCTCCAAAGCTGATTTCCACCTTCTCTTTTGGGACGTTTTACTTTAGCTTTACTCCGGGCCGATAAATGCTGCTTTTTCCTGGTCCGGAGGGCAGACCTTAGATGCTGTACCGGTTTTAAAGTGCAGGAGCTGATAGCGCAGACCCACATCTTGCCTTACTTCTCCAGCTTCTTCTTCTTCATCTCCCGTCTGTTGGTCCCGTCAGCTGCACTCAAACAACTCGCTAACCTTTTTGTTTCTGCTTATTTATAGCAACCAAATGTATCCATGGCGCTGGGTCCAAAGAGGCGCCGTTTTAAAAATGTGAGCGAACAAATATAAGTTGAAAAGGTGTTTTTTTTTTTTTTTTTTTTAATGTCTGCTTCTTTTCTTTCTCATGAGCCATAATGGTTTGTTCTTTTATTATTCCCCCGTTTCTTCCCTCAAAGAAAAGTCTCCTTTAATGCTCCTGTCATCACCTGTGACAACCAAAGCTCCTCCACGTGCGTGCGTGCGCTAGCGCGCTAGCTCGCTAGCTCGCTGCTCTGATCTTTACTCTGCTCCATTTCCACGCCGTGCAGAAGGCAGTGACCAAAGACTGAAGTGGAAGGCTGTCCAAGAGCAAAGAATGTACTCTCTAGTCTTGGTTTCACTCGTCCAAGTGTGTGTGTGTGTGTGTGTGTGTGTGTGTGTGTGTGTGTGTGTGTGTGTGTGTGTGTGTGTGTGTGTGTGTGTGTGTGTGTGTGTGTGTGTGTGTGTGTGTGTGTGTGTGTGTGTGTGTGTGTGTGTGTGTGGCACAAAGATGCAACCCACACCAGTCAGAAACTGTCAGCGCGAGCTAGTCATCCAGCCTTAAAAGGTCGAGCATGTGACCACAAGATGCGCACTACAGCTCCATTCTCTCCTCTAAAACATCATCGTGGTCAATCTAGACCCCCCCCCCGATCACTTTTAATGAAAAACGTCTTTCATTTTGTGCAATATTTTTTCCTTCCTTTAACGCATGTGCATTTTTCACACATTATATATTATGTATTAAAAAAAAACCAAACCAATTCATAGTTTTAAAGGAAAAACATCGAAAGTTTCCCCACAGGTGTTTTTATCCCAACAACTTGACATTCCGTTGTTGTAAAACTGTCTATTTTACAGACTTGTTTTATAAGTCTGAGTTTCTCCGGGGGATATTTCGCATCCAGCCGCTCACACGGGATCACTCTCCCGGGTCACGACTGCGCTGCGGAACCGGGTCAGCACCTGATGCTTAGCTCAGCGGGCTACTGCTAGTTCAGAGGGGGCCTCCGACAAGTAGCAGAGTCTTTTCTTTTGGATTTGTGCATCTTCTGTTGAGCGTGAACAGACGCTTGCTTTTGTGGACCCTCTTCCTGTCCGACAGGCTCCTGGGAGAGCCCCCACCTGTGATTCAATGTTCCTGTGGAGTCACTGCTAAAGAGCACTTACCGTAGCACCTGCAGGGGGGCTGCTCCCCTTGGACGGATGGAGTCTGCTGCAGTCTCAGCCCCCCCCCCCCCACCCCCCGCATTGATTTTTGCTTGCACAGAGCGGAACATGAACTGGAGCCCGTCTGGGCTTGACACCGAGGAGGTGGCGGTGTTTAACTCTGTGCACACTTTACCATAGAGGAAAGCTCGTCTTAATTTTTAACACCAGTATTTATGACCCATGATGATGTGTGCATATGTGTACAGTACGTGTTAATAGTGTGCCTAAATGTACTGTCGACTCTATTTTCATATTTTTCTTTAACCAGAAAAAAAAAAATCAGAACGTCATGATTATTTTACGTGACTGAAGATGACTTTAGTTGTTTTTTTTTGCATAATGCTTATCAAAAATCTTCCTTGCGAGCAGTTGTGCTCAAAACCGTATAACACTAATTAAAGGTAACTCAGACTGACCTCGAGTGTGTACGTCGGATTCATTGCAGTTGGTTCTACGAAGTCAGATTAAACTGAATTTGTGTGTAAATTGGGGGGCAACTTACTGTGAACCGCAGATTTATAATTTTGGAGCAGAAACTGAAAAAGTAATTATTAAATGTCTGTCTGGTGACATGATGTGCTTTGAAAAATGTTGTATAAATGGCTAAACCAAGATCTTTATACACAGTAATCTTAAATCAACAGCTATTTTTTTAAATACTTTGACTTTTAGATCCGCAAGACTCGATTAATAACCGTTAATTAG